>NC_142614.1:45874756-45899756 GCF_059453375.1 Lepisosteus platostomus | reverse complement strand
TGGATCTGGGCACTTTGTATCCATGAAAAACCCATTCGCAATGTTCTGGCTGAAAGAACAGAGATAGAATTGACCATTTCCTAACTAACCATAAAAACAAGAACAACAAAAGGACATACTAAACTTTAAAATTAAGAAAAATGGAAGATAACCGAGCTCTTGTTCACTGACAACCTTATTTCTTTAAAGAAAACACTGAGGTCCTCACCACCAGTAGATAACTTTGCAAGCAGGGTTGTTTGGTTTCAAAGATTATATACAATGAACAGCTACATTCATCCGCATAAAGTCTACCTCAGAAATGAGTGTTTACTCTAATAAATTTTAAAAATTGAAGAAACGTTTAAAACAAAGGATACAATTTAAGGCTAAAAACTGCTTGGTAACAATGGTATTGACATCTGTAGGTTTCTATCAGAAAGAACAGTAATGGAGCTACTATCAGTTTGTCGTACAAAATACCAAACATGAAAGCTCTTGATTATTAAAAGAATTTAAGTTGATATTTTAAAATAATTTATACTGCACTTTCATGCAGTACAGACATGAACGTAAGTATCAGAAAAAAACATCAAACAAGATTTAAATCTTAAGTACCCACTTTCTTCTCATTGTTAGTATTACATCCTGTATTAAATCCTGAAAGATTTGTAATTGCAGGTCACAGTATTCTCAGTTGCCATCAGTAATTATCATGACACCCTTTGTGAAAAAGAAACCTAACCATGAGCACGTAAAGCTCAATCTGAGAGACACCATGCACTGAAGCACTGCAGAAAATATGAAGTCCAATTTTAAGACAAAATTCGGACCTGTCTTCTTGGTGCTGTCACTGCAGCAGGCAGTGATCATTTTTGGAAAATCAAAATAAACCTTCCCCAAAAAGAAAGCAAGACGCAATACTAGTGGCACAATGGCTTTTACTGAAAGAGCTTCTTTGCAAAAGGGGGAAAAAAAATCAATATCCCACCCTCCATAGGTCCATGATGTAAAATTCTTTTATAATCAAGGCTTGTAGATTTGTAATTATGGCGTGTCAGCAACATTTAAACAGGAGTGTTAAAAGACTGTTAAAGGTAAACTAACAGAATTGCAATGTGAATTGTCCTAGTCTCATTCTAATCTACTGATGTCAGTTTTGTTTAATCAGCAGTAAACTATAGGCCAAAGTCAAGGCTGTATTGGCATGTAGCAAGCATACGTACACCACACGTCGGCTGTAAACTATTTACAATCAATTGAAAATTACTGTAATTGGGCATATTCCTCTCTTGTGAATAACCTGTCTTGCTTCAGAGTTTCGCAGCAAAGCACACTGAAGTATCAGAGAACTTTCCAGGGACAGACTTAAACTAAATATTTTAAATTCTGGTTTCCTGATCAATAAGAGTGGTGTGCACCAGCAGAGGACAGACATCGTTTCTATGGTGGTTTTCCACACAATTCCTTCCTTCTTCTCAGTAGAAGCCTCAATCGAGGCCTACCCCTAAATATTAAACGGATAATAATAAAATGAATTAATGTCTTACACTTAAAAAGACCTAGTCCATCTGGGTTGGGTAACATGGGTAGCTTAATTATTCTGTCCAGCAGTGTGATTTGCTGATTCAGAAAAAAAACAATTTCAACAATAGGCCATTGCCTAGTCCCATAGATTCATTCTACCCTTGACTGACTTGTGAAGACAGATCACATTTTTAACAAGGTAAAAAAAAAGTCACGTTTTTAACAAGGTAATTTAGCTTAACGTTTTGTATCAAAGCAAGGTCGATTTAAGCCGAATTACCCGAGGCCTGGTGTAATGCTCTGAAATGAACTGTTTCCACACCCCTTACAAACTCATCGGTTACACTGAAGTTCGCATTTGTTTTAAAATGTTCTCTCTTGACAATTTTATTTTTAGCAGCAATGGCATTTCTACTTTACAGAAAATGTAGAATAGGTTTGACCAGCCCACTCAGCCACTGAGGACGGATAAAGAGGTAATGCTCATTTGTAATAGCACACAGACCCCTACGATGAGTCTGGTCAACTTCAGGTAGCTAATGACAAAGCATCCAATACAGAGAATTAAGCAATATGGGCTCTGCAAATTTTCAGACTTCTACAGGAATAACAGATCACAGCTGTAGAGATAACCTTCTTAAAAATTAAAGTAACTTTCCTTGTCCCCATCTGGCCAGTAAACAAAATGTGAACACCAAAAAAACACTTCATTATGGGGAGCACTGCTTTTATGGGCTTATATAATCTATAGTAATCGCAATAATCACCTTCTTTTATAGGAGTCATGCCTTAGTTTTGACTGATGCCTAAAAATGCATCAGTTGTGCTTCACCCGTCCTAGGTGCAAGTGACCACAGTACAATACAATCTATACAACACAGCACTTTTCCATTTACACACCCCTGATACAATATAAGCACAGTGCTGTTCCATTACAATGCAACTCATTCTAAGGTGGAAATCAGACAGAGCACACTGAGATTGTGTCGTCAATTTCCCATATAACGCAGTTTGATGCAAATGTTCCCAACACACAGGACGAAGTACAATAAAAACAAATATAGTTCTTCGTCAAAATAAAATTAGGTGTGGTGGAAAGAAAGGGTAAAAAGTATAAAGGACTTTTTAAAAGCAATATTAGGCAAGCTCGTAAATGTGAAGAAATAAAATGTGCGTATTTTATAGATCATCTTTAAAGTAGTACTGTACTGTATGTTTGTTGTAAATGGGGGGGAAAAAACTGTTCAGAATTTTGGGTGTGTTTGCAGCACCAACCACTATTTTAAACCATCCTTGTGATGTTATTGGGAATAATGCAATTAAGCAGGTTTGCTACATTTGGGATATTTACATTTTTTTATATTGCATAAAAAACGGCCTCTTTACACAGGTTATGGTCATCTGCTCAGTTTAAACTGTTAACCTAGCTTTCACAGTTCAGATAATTCATTTAAAATGTGTCCCATCACACTTTAAAATGAATAACAGCTGCAAAAATTAAATATTTTCAGAAAATGCAAACATTCAATCACCCCTTCCCCCACCCATTTTCAAAAGACACATCTATGCCTCTGTGACTAAATTATTTCAAGACAGCTTTAATTTTAGGACTAATACATGAAAAATATATACAGTTGTCAAGTGTTTAAACTGTAATGGAAACTCAAAAAAGCTCACCTGCAACTCTTATTTTTTAATAACTCATACATTTACACTTAAAGCTAGAAGACTCATTAAGCCCCAATACATGAACTATTTTGTTCTGTTAAAGTAGAAGACAAGTATAAAACATCACAATTGATTACAAACATTGTTTCTGTGTTATTTCTGGTTTAGAACTTAGAAAAACAATTTAAATTAAGGAGTGATGAAGGCTGAATTTTAAACAGTGGAATAATGGCTTATGTTACATAGCTTTTTAATTGGTTTGTGGTCATTATAAATCCCATTTTCAATGTCAATACTCCTGATGCAGAACAGGCTACCACACATGGGCTCCAAGGCCCACATTACACTTGGGAAGTAACAAATTAAGGGACCTGCTGTATTTCTTATAACATAAATCTCATGAATTGAAGGATGGTGAGGAATAAATATGGGGAAATATTAACGTTGTTTTCCTTCTCACAAATCATCTTGAAACAGATGCACTAGGATTTTATTGCACAGATTTGATGCACAAAAAATACATTTTCTTATTATCAATTGTCATCAACAGGTGACATGGGGGGCAATTAATCAGCTGGGTGGTTTATCACAGTCACTGGCAAGTAATATGAATGGCCACCAATGGAGACATTCCAAGCAATATAACTGTGACATACTTTACACCAGGTTGAAGATGTTGGCTTTCAGAATTTTGTCTCTTTCCTCTCATACAGCCTGAAGAAGTACATGCCTGCTCACTGTCCACTGAGCTTGATCTACCACACATCATCACAAATCATGCAACAGGTGCTCAAAGAGGCAATAGCCTGGCGAGCAGGGCATCTGTGTGGCATAACAGATGCACTTATCGCTCAGGAAAGCCATTGTTACAAAAGCATTAAAAGGACACGTGGAGTCTGTTTGTGACTTTATCAATGTAGGACCATGTGGTCAAGTTACCATCAACGTCCTACAAGCAGAATTCAGTAGTCACAAGACAACCCTGCCCTAGCCATCATATTTAAACCTCCCCATTAATTTTTCTGTGGTACACAGAGAGTACCATGTTGTTCTCCATGTTGGTGCCACATGTGGATGCTGCACATTGGTGGTGGTGGAGGGGAGTCTCCATTACTTGTAAAGTGCTTTGAGTGGAGTGTCCAGAAAAGAGCTATATAAGTGTAAGGAATTCTTATTATTTGCCATCTTCCACTGGGCAGTCCAGATTTGGACTCCAATACTGGTGGACAAAATAATGACACAAAGGTATGTTCTCTTGATAAGGGGTTCCTCATAGTGTTTTTCTTTCTTCCTTCTCTCAAGGCTTGACATTCAACAGGTTTAATCAACTCAGTACTTTTCCTCAATACACTCTCTCACTAATGAGGTATTTAGGCAACAGTCAAAGTCATTTAAGTGCAACAAGGTCAGTCATGAGTGGTCAATTAATCAAAATGACACAAAACATCTAATCAATATACAAACTCCATACTTTATTTTTCTAAAAACATATATAGTGACACATTTCTTCAGATGCCCAGTTTTTGCTATATATTCTTAAAAAGAAGCATTAATATATTTTTTTTAAATTCAGAAGCAACGTAAAACAACAAAACAAGATTGAGGCACATTGTGTAAAAGAATAATTTGTAAAGAGATTTTACAGTTGCTCTTGCCAAGCCTTATGATCCATTAAACCCATGGGAATGTTGGCAGTATTCATTGCAAAGACGTATTTGAGACGCATTTTTAATCTGACTCTTATCAAAACAGAAACAATACAGAATATGGTCTATACTAGTCTGCAGAAACTCCCATACATGTTCAGCCATCGTCTGCTTAGTCATTTTGAAACAAGAGAATGATGAAACAGAGACACGCAAAAGCAGACAGATTTCAGACAACCTAGAGTGGACATGCAGTAACATTTCCACGTATGTTTAGACTAATCACAGGCTTTTTTTTTTTACAAGATTTGTTATTTGACCATCAATTTGGTGAAGACAAAATAATTTCCAAAAATATCCACAGGGAAGCATTATAATCAATCCATGCCATAAATAATAACCAAAACAAACATCTCTTGGTACCAGGGGTCCAAGGGGTCGATTTGAGGATGGAACACACTTTGTGGCAATGGGCCAGCTCGAGGTGCTATCTGGTTTTGCTTATGAGCTGCAATTTGCACCAACGCCACAGTGTCAGGTTTGAGAATACAGTAAAGGATGTGAATATATACATTTTTTAGGTTCAAACATTCACCTATACACTTTTAACTCTTATTATTTTTTGGTATTTCATCAGATCTAGTGTTAAAAACTTACAACACACCGATGCAAAGCTGAACAATTCATACAAATAAAAAAAGGTTGCTTTGTAAGGGTTATAATGTGGTCTAATTCTAACATTTGAATGTGACAATTGTTAAATTCAGAAGTGACACATAGCTAATAAATCAGGCATTACTGTTTTACTGTTCTCTGATTCCACTCTAAAAGTAACTGGGATACTCTATGTTCCAAAAATAAAAATAAAAAAACTGTTAAAAGGGCTGGGCGCATTTCACCATTGCTCTCACATTCCTAAGGTTGCAAAATAAGAAGTTACCGTCATCATCATAATACAGACAGGGAGACAGGGAGATGAAAAGTAGGAGAGAAAAAGGAACAGTTAAAATGAATAGGATGAAATAAGAAGGCCCCGTGAGTAGGCAGACTATAAAATCTGAAAATAGAAAATAAATGTGACACTTCAAATGTTGAAGCAATTTCTTAGATTGTCTTATACCCTTTTCATTTAACAGCACATTTAAACGCCTAAAAGAAACACTGATGTCTATTTGAAGTCCCTTAACCGTAAACAGCTCCGGGTGCCCGGCTATCACTTCACTCCAGGCCGCCGGCGAAGGAGGCCCAACAAAAACAACACCCCACATCCCGTTCTCCACGGTTTAAAAGACAACTTACCGTTTAACTACGCCTGTTTTAATTTTGATTTGCCGTACTCGTGGATCCGCCATAATAACGATCAGCTTTCTTTGCAGCAACTGTTACAAACACAAGAGAACAAGACACTCGGAAACAGCTTCGTCACCCTCCACCTGATCCAAAGTGCACAGAGAACAGAGCGCATGAGCAGTACAGGACTGAAAGGGCTCACAGCGACCGAGAATAGAGCTTGTTAACCTTAGTGCTGTTGTTGTTGTTGTTGTTGTTGTTGATGATGATGATGATGATGATGATTAGTAGTAGTATTACATCCAATAATAACGTTTTTAATAATAATAATAATAATAATAATAATAATAATAATAATAATAATAATAATTATTATTATTATTATTATTATTATTATTATTATTATTATTATTATTATTATTATTATTATTATTATTTTATGTAGCGTCTCTCAAAACAAAGTAGTCATTAGTGGTATGAGTGGTAATACATCCTGTAGAAATAAATAGAAAAACGTGTGAGTCTGTCACATGCCCTAGAGTGGGGGCACATTTTTTGTAGTTCGAGTACCCATTTTTAGCAATCCTTAATGAATCACACAAACACAATTTAAAGATAAAATTAAAATGAAGTCTCTAGTTATTTCGAGTAATGATTTGTAAAATAGTAATGACAACACACTTAAGACAGAGTGTACATTGTAGTCAGCAAGACTATGGGTGGAAAGTTCTATTTTAATTTTGGGAAACCTAAAGACTCTGAGCACTACTTGAGGATTCCTAGAAAATACCTGCTTAGGCAGAATCCTTGTGATAAAATGTGACCTGCAGCTGCTCCTATCCTACAACAAAGTGTGTGTAACTTTGTTGGAGCACCATAACTAAACACCTTCCAAAATTTACAATATGAAGCCACAGAATTAAAATAATGTGTCTTAATAGTGTATGTGTGCTCACCTCTATTATGTTTAACCTTTCTTTCATTTGCCTTGTCTAAAGTATTGGATATGAATCCCTAGTATTATTTCCCACAAATATGGATTATACTGTTACCATCCCTTTTGTTTTGAAATATTTTTGGCGTATTTATAGTTTGATTTTGTGAGGCACAGGATTCTATATATTCTTAATAACTGTACTTCTTCTTAAGTTTAATTTTCATGGTTCTGATACATCTTTCTAAATTCAACATACAAAACGCTAATTATAGCTATGCAACAGTTCACAAAATATGACCCTCCGGCTTTTTTTTAAAAGCATAACAAGAAAGGCCCACAGGTAATCGTGATGTAAACTGCAGTCTTCCCAAAGCACTATTTGTATGACTAACAGCAGTGGGCCACACCTTTATCATGGTTCCCCTCTTCCTCTCCACTTTGCTTGTATCGATTTTATGATAAGCGCTAATGCAGCCTCTGTGTACAGGTATTTCCAAAATGTCTTGAGGGCTAATATCATTGCCAAGTCTCTGTTCAGTTTCTTATAAACACCTTTACTGTTTCAGTACTCTAATCAGGAATATTTCTGCGCTTGTATATTAATACATGCAGTAAAAACACTTAACTAAATTTAATCAGGTGGGCACCGCCATCTTGCTCAATTATCAGTGACACAATGTTGATAACATAACCCTCCAGGAACCAAAAGTATTGTATATACAGAAGTTATCCCTTCGGGGTATGTCATTTGGGGAAAAAAAGATGTATCCTGGGGACCTACAAACCTGATGGTTTTCATTACAGCCAAGATCTTGACTTAAATGAGTCTTTAAGTGAAAAAAGAACAACCTACTTTGTTAGAATCTAGGCAATGTTTATTTTTTCCTACTCAAAAATTGGAGATTTGAAGCTATTTAAGAAAAACCCAGTACTTGAGTTCTACAGTGTCTAGAGTTCCAGTAGGTTGTGAAACTGAAAACAAAGAGTTCAAATTCAGCCTATTATTAAGTCTTTTAAAGTTGAACCATATAAACTAACTACTCAGGTGGAACAAAACCAGCAGGTTTGGGTCCCCATAAAAAGGAATGGGAATATCTTGTGTGTTGCTCAGATTCTTTGCCAACCAAAGTATGGACAATGCATTTTTGAACTTACATATCTATTGCTGCTCACTAGGATAAATCAGTGTTGGATACATTTTGGACCAACAACATTGATAAATGGGCAGCACAGTGTTGTGGTGGTTAGAACAAGCTGCCTCAAAGCTTTGGGTCCTGAGTTTGATTCTTGACTGGGGACACCTTCTGTGTGAAGGTTGCATGTTCTCTCAAGGTATGTGTTCTCCTCGTATGTGTGTAAGTACCCTGCAGTGAATGGGCATTCCATCTAAGGTGTAGTTCTGCCTTGTGCCCTGTGCTTCCAGGATAAGCTCCAGGCTGCTAATATTACCAGAATTAAGTGGCTTTCTGGTAATGCATGGATATATTAGTACATGACTACTGTATATTTATTAAGCTAAATGAGATAGGGAATAACACCTTTATAAAATGACTTTGATAAGACTGATGTCTATTGTAGATAGATTTAGATGTGCATTTTCTGTTATTTTCCTTGTTGGTGAACCATTTTCTTTTACAAGGACAAGGGTGTTTTAGTTTTCCAATAACATTGAGGATGTTTCAGTTTGCAAAGGGGTAAATGACTAGTAGTGCATCATACTTAGAACTCACACTTCCAATCACATTTGAATCTTGGTATCCTAGGCTTTGATTGATTTGTGTTAGTTGTGAAAAGTAATATAATTTCATGTAACCTGCTTCAAGGTCTCATTGACCTGAGCTGCAATTTGCAGCTAGTCAGCAAATTTGTTAGGACACTTTTTTAAAAATGTGTCTGAATGTTGAGTGCAACTTGTCTGGATATTAACTATTGTTTTGTAAAGGTTACAGCAATAGGAAAACAAAGGCAAAGCCAATCTAGGTGACATCTAGATTAAAAAAAGAATAATTAACAAAATAATAATAAATTCATACATCATGTTAATTGACTTTACACTTTTTTACAACTTTGTATGTTTACACTTTTGTGAAGATGATGGTTTGTGTACAGTATTGGAACACCAGCTTTTCTTACATTTTGGGATTCATGCAGATTTGTGTAGTAAAACATCAGATACTCAAATGCTTTTGTTACCCTTAAAATATTTAAATTCCATACTGCAAATGTGAATTGATACACAGTCAGCCATCATAAGGATCTTAAGGCACCATACATACTGTACATGCTTCAGGAATTTATAGCTTACATGTAGATTCAAAGATAAAACAAAATCTCGTTTACTCTAAATAGTTTACTCCACAAAGTCATTTGTTAATTTTCTTGATTATTTTATTTTTAAACACTCAAGACTCCTCTGACAGAGAAGGTCACATTAACCTAGAGATTTCATGACACTGTCACCTCTTCTAATTCATATTCAGTAAATATGTTGTATACCTCCCAACATACAACTGCAGTGTATCCAGCAATGTACTGTTAGCTCCTGTTTAGTCACAGAGACTTCATTCCTTCTAAGAATCCAAATAATAAACCCATCCGTTAATTCTTTATAATAGTTATCATCTCTGGGTTCTTTTCATTTTATGTTATAATTTAGGACACTTTGTCATTCTGAAAAATCCATATTTATTGGAGCGGAAAGAAAAATCATGAAATGGATGTCAACCATTTAAAGAAATGTGATCAAATCAAATCAAATCCGTACAGTAACTTGTTAAATATGTTATACCTTCATTAAAACAATGTCTCTACTAGTACTCATGATTCACATCATGATTCACAAATCAAAAGGAATGGAGTAGCTACTGGAAACAAGTAGTACCATATAGTACTTGTTCTGAAGCAGATACAGCATGCGTCTAGGTAACTCATGGGGTAACTGCTGTGTGATGTACCACTGGAGTGTGTAATTTTAGAATAACATTTCTTTGATTGAGAATTAGGGTTTGCATGATTAGAGTTTAATGCCAGTGTCTTGGAACAACATGCTAATAATACAGTTCTGTGGGCTTTACATCTCCTTGAAGAGCTGTAGCAAGCAGCTGGTTACCTGGCTTGATAAATGAATTGGATTCACCTGAGTCACTGCAGTATATTACTTGTATAAGGGAAACTCCAGCAGCCATTGACAGACGACATATTTTTCTTCATTCTTCCTTAGACACTCGTTATGTTGTCTAAACTTTTTAAGAAATGATTGAAGTGTATCTCAAAACAAGTAAGCTAAAAAAAATGGTTTTAAACTCATAATAACATTTACCCCTGGGTATAAATGTATTTGAAAAAAAGTAATTCAGGAGATGCATTCACTGTATACTGTATGTTCACTATTTAAATGCACTTAATGTAAATGCTGTTAAAGATGTATTTTTAATTTTAACCTTTACTGTAAAAATGACATGGATTTATTGTAAATGGTGATCTTGTATGTTTATGTATATGGTATGTATTTTTTAATGCTAGTTGCTCTGTAAAATATAAAGAAAAATAATTAAATATTTGGAGAGAGCAAAAATTGCTTCAAAGAATCTAAATCTTAAATACTGCCCATGAAACTTAAAGGTATTTTTTACTGTTGAGCATCTAATAATTTCTCCTTTTCAAAGCTGCTTCAAAAGATGGTGCTTCTGTGGAAATAAACGGTCAAAGCACTTTTAGAGTATGCATAGAACACGGCTTTCCACATAGGAGGAATATGGAAATAAGAATATTAATTAAGATAATAAAGGCAATTATTCTCACACACCTGCAGATATACAGAGTTCATAAATTAATATGACTGATTGAAGCATTATTCTTATGTTCCAAAACGTTAAAAACTCTTTGTGTATTATGTAGTTGGTGAAAATGTAATTAAACGTCTGGCAGTGTAATAAAGTTAAAACATTTTTGTACTAAAGTTTCATTCTAACAACACCTCTTGCAGTATCCTGAAGAATGATTAGGTCAATGTAACGAAAGTGTTCTTTCAGGACCCTATGCAGATGGCACGATCCGGGGTAGAGTGAGGAAAACACGGGGAAAAAAGCATGCGGGAGCCGGGAATGAAAACAGGGAGCGTGTCCATGGTGTGCTGGTGTTCAGGGGAGGTGTGGCCGAGGCAAACAGTCCAGAAGTGAGTCCAAGGGGGAATTCAAGACGAAGCAAAAGTCCAAAGCCAGGCGGTCCATCCAAGACAAACGGGATTAAAAACAGGAACCGGGTCGGGACCGGCACGGGAACAGGAACTAAAAACTTGACGGGACCAGGCCCTTCCAGGTATCAGTTTTTCCTGGTACAGAAACCAATGCAGGGCCTGGATTAGAGTGAGTGTCTAGCTTTTAAGGAGAACTGAAAAGGGGGTTGGAACAGGGAGCAGGTGCGGGAGATGAGTAAAAAACAAGAAAGGGCTGGAGCGTCCTTAAGAGGAGGGGTTTACGAACGTGACAGTCACCTTTCAAGAATTCAGGCTTTTAATTTTTAACGTTCTCAAGAAATGCTGGAATAAGAATCCTTGTATCAATCGGCTACTGGCAACCAAAAAAAAATAGATTTGTTACACTTGTCTCATTTGTAATCTTTCTTATATTCTTTACACAGTACATCAGACCAAAGCCTACTAGCTTAACACCTGTTTGGCAATGTGAACCACATCATACATATTTTCCTATCCTGGTGCTAAAGTTAAAATAATGTGTCTTCTACAGACAAATAATCAGATATTTCCTAAAAATATTTGAATTAGAATAAGTAAAAAGTGATTTGTGAACAAACGTTGTTATCACCTTCAATAGGTTGTTATTAACACACAGACTCCATACATATAGCAACCCAGGTCCAGAATTGAACCCAGGGCCCTAGCGCTGTAAGGCAGGAATGCTAACAACATTATTGTTAACAATTCATAACAATACACTTCAGACCTGGGTTGCTGTCTGTGTGGAGTTTATATGTTTTTCCCATGTTTGCATCGATTTCATCTAGGTGCTGTGATTTTTCTCAACCTGTCATAACAAGACATACTGGTACGTTACTTGGCTCCTGGGTTCATTGGCCCAGGTGTGTGTGTCTGTCATGCTATGGCTGGCATCCCATCCAGGGTATACCCTGCCTTGTGCCTAATGCTTGCCAGGATAGGTTCCAGCTCCCCTGAGACCCTGAATGGAAGAAGTGGTTAGAAAATAGATGGGTGGGTCTTCCCAGTACCTGTTTCTGAGTTTCTGCACTCATTTAGGTTGCCTGAAATGTCACCAATTAGACCTCTGATGAAGGAAAAAAATGTTCATTCTGGTTGTGTCTAATACAATGTTATTCCCGCTGGTGTCTGTTCATCATGAATTGATTCAGTCAGACATAGTAAGAGCTGTTTACTGAGAAACAACAGCAAGCATGTTGAGGAGAAGCTGCATAAAGTTCTGTATGCTGAAGGTGATGGAAACAGGATCCATGACTCACGAATGACTGAAAAAGAAAAGGTAAATAAAAGTCTAAACAAAACAAGCAAGTCACGTAGCACTGGGGATTGAGACCTCAGATGGAATGAAAACCAACAGACACAGTGTTCCTCCACTGTGGACCACTGCTCTGATGGTTTAGCCAATATGTTATGTGATAATGTCTTTCTCTGTTATTATTAATATCTGTATTTTTTAGTACATGGGTAAGAAGAAATTAAGTAAAAAGTTATTCCTTTTCTCTGAGTGACACACAATCCAGTGATCCAAAGAAATGTGGCTGTAAATTTGGGGTGTCTGCTTCAGTGCAGTACTGTAAATATGGGAGCACAGTCTCACCACAGATCCAAGGAGGGACCCCCGGATTCTCCACCTTTCCGAATGGAAGTCATAAATCTCCAGCCTGAGAGATTGACTCACAAGGAATTCATTTCTTGATGCGAAAGAACTAGTTTGTAAAAGAAACCAACTGTTATCCCATTTTCATGTAAAAATTGCTATCACTAGGTTTGAAAGAGGAATTCAGTATTATTAGGGACATCTGGTTTCAGAATGCTACACTGCACCATGAGCTCAAGGCAGCAGCCAATCCTGAGATGATGGACTTACTATGTTGAGGTATGATTGAATTTAAGTCCCACCAAAGAAACTTTTCTAGGGAGTGACAGTACAGGTGACCAATAACACAACTGGGGTTTGTTGGGGTGAACTACCAACAATATTTATGGTTACATCTATCTGGTCAAGTACCTCATTGTTTATCTTGTGATGCAGCATGAGAAAATTCAATTTCATCCCACATAAAAATTCTGTAATGTGTGCACTTTGTTGTCTCACCCCAAAGAAGATATAACCCTTTTGTCCAATGGTTACATGAGAGCTGCAGTTTTCCTGAGTTTAGGATTCAGGGATTTCTATCTTGTCTAGAAAGAAGGTATCGTCTTAATTAGAGTCTTGAAAGTCTTTAAAAAATCAACAGCTACAGTAAGTGAGGAATGGGCAACTCTAGTCCTCAAGGGCCAGACTCCTACAGTTTTTACAGGCACTATTCTAATAGCAACTGATAATGACTTAAGATAAACAGCAGATGTGACTGCTATCCACCTTGTAATTGCTACAGTTTTGTTCTGTCAACTATAGAGGTACTGACAACTTGATCATTAAAAAACCCATGGCACACCATTGTTGAAAGAATTGAGGTATAAACCCTGGGTTTTTGGCTTAATTCCCCTCTGGTCTTGCACAATTTAACCTGTCTACATTTCCCCTTTGATTCAATTGGTTAAGTATGTTCTCGTTTCTCCACCTGACCGTTCACTATTTGTCAGCCCAATCTGGAACCAATTGTGTCCTTACAGCTTGACTATCGAGATCTGCCCTGTTCCCGCATTGAGAGAACGAGGAAGTATGAACAGCAGCCTACAACACTCCTAACCATCAAGCCGTTCATCTTTTTGTATTTTACAAGCTCTGTGGCAACAAGCAGGAGATTCAGTGCTGACTGGAGGAGAGTTGTGTCTTCTCTTTGACATCACCATGAGCCTGCAGACACCCAGAAAGTCACAAAGCTTGCTGTTCCACTGTGTGCTGAGCAAATTGTGTGTTGCTTCCTGGTAACTCCAGCCTCTGTAGCAAGAGATATGACCCATACTTGAACTCATTGTGACATTTCACTTGGCCAAATTTGTTGAAGGGAAATTATAGACATGACTGGGTAACTAGTTCCAAACACTCAAAATCCTCTGTGTAAAGAGGCACCTAATTTTCCTCAGTTTTAAATGTATTTCCCCATAGTTTCCTTTGTGGGTGTCTTCTGTTTTGTGTTTCTTTGTGATTCTGAAAGAGTCTGTATTGTTAACTTTGTCAGTACCTTTGAAGATTTGAAGTGTTTGAATAATGTCTTTGTTCAAAACTCAAATTATTTAGTTCTTTTGGCCTGTCACTGTTTCTTAATGCCCAGAACCTGTACACAATATCACTTGATTGTGCATGTTAAATTATATCCAAATATTCCGTTTTCCTTCTTATGTTTACCCATTGTCTAGAGGAAAATGATGTGTCACATTACTTTTTTTCATAGGCAAGGCTAACCATCTTATATTTATAGTTTATATCTCTGCTACCTGCTTATAACACTCTGCATGTGTCCACCTTAAATAGCATGTGCCAGATCTTGATTTTTTTTCTCTTTTCAAATTTTATTTGCTACTACAGTGTTTGCTAAATCCTTCTATTTTAATATCGTCTGCGCATCTCACTAGTTTACTCAATCTAACATAATCTATATTATTGATAGAAATTGGGAGTGGTGAACTGCATACAAACTCTTCTGGTCATTTTTTAAGAACCCCTATTTTTCACTAAATATTGACATTTTAAAACTTTCACTTTCCATGAGGAATTCATCAGAGTACACAAGAAAGTTGAGGTCTGACTATATTATTATTTGGTGGACAAATAATGTGGTGGCCTTGATTTCCATTTGAGTACGTTCTTCTGGTCCTGTGGTGGTCTTCCCAGATGCTCCCAGCTTTCCAAATGATCAATGTGATAAGATGCATTTTTTTCTTTTCAATAACAGATTCTGTCGGTCCAGTTAACCAGCCAACCAACCAGGAATGAGCATGATTCATGATTTAATAATCAAAATATGAATATTTTTGTCCAAAATAAGGCTGAATAATTTTTGAATAATAAAATAATAACAATTTTGAAACCAGTACATTATACAGTATGACAACCTCCGACAATAAAGCATTAAAAGTTGATGATATAATGTTGTTTATTTTAAGAGGTGTTGCAAGGAGACACTTTCAATACTGCATGTACCTTACAATGCCTACTGTGTTCGACAAGTAATAGAAAAATAAATTCTTGATTAGATAACATTTCTTTAGCCCAGGCTAGGGCACATTTTAAGTGTCCATTATGAAATGGTTCCATCTGATTTAATTAATTTACACATTATGATAAAAAACAAATATAATGAACTTTCCAATTTCAAATAAGTATTAGCTGTATTATCTGATTTCATACTATTATGCTATTTAATTTCCTATCATTTTGGACTACACTTGGTACTTTGTAAATAATCACAGACTATTATGTGATTATAGTACATAATACATGCAGTTTTTTCTTCGGCAAGACATTAGAGAGAGATTCTGACAAAGACTTTGGTGGATTTTAATTTATAGTAAATGGTACACAGCTCAGTGGTTTCTAGTGTACTTATTTATCTAATTTGCATGCTTTTTATTTTCACGGTCCAGATACTGAATTAAATTATCCTGTGTTAGGAATTTTCAAGAATCTAATTAGGTTATAATGATTTAACGTGACTCTTCAAAGAAAAGCTAAACAGTTTTAAACTCTGAAAATGAGAAAGAATAACATTACTGGTCATACATTATCCCTGAGATAAAGGCACCAGTTAGGCCTAAATAAATAAATTAAAATTGTTATGCTCTGGTACATGTACTGTACTGTATGGATGTAGGGTTTATGGTAAAGGATTGGGGCTGCAAGAGTTAATATGTTCTGTGATTCTGTGGTATCACAGTGGTACTATGACAATAGTCTACCCGTCATTGACTACTGGTAGGGTAAGTGGACCAGAGGCAGAATATTGGTTGCTTACAATTGCCACCACACATGTTGCAATAAGCTATAATGTCACTGTAGCCTGAAAGAGATTCTTCTATTCAAGATTAATGAGGTTCCTTTAGGGGCATTTATAATGTGACGTATAGTGAAAATGTAGGCTGTTTGTGATTAAGAATAAATAGCCTATGTAAAATGTTCAACACATTGTATTTCAGCCTTCTGAGGAACTGCTAACAAAATTGTAAAAATTAGAACAGTTACAGTAAATGATTTGAACTATTTGTTCAGATAGTCTCTGAATAAGTCTGACTGCTTTATCATAAATTGGAGTAATCTGTTATCACAAATTCACAAATTCAAATAATAACTATCATCTTGCTTAAATTATTTTTAGATTTTAAAAATCCATACAAAGCAAAACTACAATTTAAAGAAAATGGTGAGGATCAGCTAATGAGCATTTTTGGTAGAATTTGTACACCTTCAAACTCCCCAGAGCACATAACAATTGGATCAGTACTGTAGGCCTGGCTGTTGTGAAATAGGCTAATTTTTAAGTTAAAAGCATATTTTCTTAACTGCCGACTGATTAAATCAGAGGAATGTTTTGCGAAAATTTAAATTGTGACACGCATTATGATGCTGATTTTGGTATTTCTTGTACATTTGTTTGCATAACACACCATTTCTAATTCTAAATATTTGCATTGCAATAAAACAAATGCAGCTAATGGAGTTTTCATTAGATTTAAGTGACTGTTTAACGGCATTTTGAAAAAAAACTAATGGTTTTAGGGAAATGTTGAAGAGCTATAATTAAACATGTATTGAATTTATTTAGTCTTGTATTTATGGCCTATGCGAAATGTAGATTATATGAGGCAGAATCCTTAAAGATTCAGACTTGACTTGCATGTTTCGATGAGGCCGTTGAAATCTCATGACAATAAATCGAGACCGAAATGCTATACTTTAAAAATAAGAAAAGGTGAAATTTAAAACATATTAAGAAATACAGTCTGATATAAACCAGTGCCTTTGCAAGTGGTAGTACAATAGCTACTGTATATAGAAATAATAATGAATTCCCAACACGCCATGATTAATTCGTTTGTGAACAAGGCCTTCTATGGGCCTATGGAAAAGGTCATTTTACTATATGAGTGCATTTCATGTCATATTTTATTTTTTTGCGCCATTTCTGCCGTTTTTGTAACCCTTACCGTATATCCCTCAAAAGATTTATGAGTTCTTCTATCCATTTATTAACCATGATTTATCAAAAACACGGTGAGTGCATTTTGATTCCGGTTATTTTGCTTATTATATTCTAACTGTTAGACACCTTTACTAGCACAGGAAAAAAAGAGTCTAGCCGTGTATTAGGAGATTTTCTCTAATGAAATAAATAAATAAAATCAACCATCATTAACTTCCATTCCACCAAGGCTAAAGAGGTCAGAGAAAGGAAAAAAAATACTTATTAATTCTCACTGCTACCGGAACGACCTAATGATGTCGGATTTTAGATTTTTCATGCGTTAATGCGATTCATTATTTCGAAAAGTGACTTCAATAAGCTAAAGATATTACCTTGTCTAATACATTTTTCTTCCCTGAAACCCTGAACTGACACGCCGAGAAAAAGGGGACTGGCGCTCACAAGCATCCAAATCCTCCAGAAGTTCGAATACGCATGCAAAAAACAGAATGTACAAAAGCGACCGGAATTCAAGTTATTTCCAATTGTATATTCCTGGCTGTTATCCCTTTTCCCTGACCGTTGATTATTAGTATTTTCCTAGTTTTCCAAACTAATAAGTGCCACTATCAGGCAGTTGGAAGCGTTCAGAGGCTGCAGACATGCTGCTTGCCTTAATTGATATTGAACGAGCTGCTGGTAGACGAGAACAGGGCCACTGCTGGATAATTTGCAGTTTAATCAGCGTTTGTAATGAGAGCTGCTGATTAGGGCTGTTTGAAATAAAAGAGAGTTACAAGGAACGTCTGTCAGAGTCCGGTGATAATTCAGGACTAATTGTGGTGATTAGAGCAAACTGGATGACTTTGGGTTTTACTAATGCAAAGAGAAACCCGGAGGATCCAATGTATAAGCTAATGTGTAGGATGTATATTATATATCCTACATATTACACATGAGATGGACCATGTAAACAACTGCCAATATGCCGTACTTTGGCGGGGATGAGGGGCAATTTTAATAACTGCCATATCTTATTTCCCTTTTAAAATAGTTAAGATTGCTGTATTTAAGATTACCACTTTTAATTTCGCTTTGATAATTGGGGCTGTCATGGAATATTCTCAGCCAGCCACTGAGTTCACGACAGTGCAATTTAATGCTTACTTCTAGGTTATTCGAAATAGGAATCTGAATTAGTCGTAAAATATCCATTAGCTTTTACATAGAAATGAAGGAGCGGAAAAACATTGGTGTTTCCCAATTAAACCGTTAAACCAACAAACAGCAGTTAGCCTACTGCAGCCTGAGGGTTCAGAACCCTGGATAGTACCTTATGTAGGGAATGGCGTTTTGAGATTAATTAATTAAGGCTTAATTCTGTTGTTTTACTGGTATGCAGATACTGAGAAACAACCACTTAACTGCGTTACAGCCAGCCAGATGTGCTGCTATAATTCGGTAATATTTCTTTCTGCCTTTTCAAGATCGTTATACTGTTTCTTACAATTCACTAAAACAGCATTTTAAATATATAAATGATTCCCATGATATATAATGGACAGCCCAAATGAAATGTAAGTGTCTGTATGAATACGATTGTGTGTGTGTAGGGGAGAGATTAAAAGTGTATGCAACCCTTTTTTAAAGCACAACAGTAACGCTGTGGTCTACGGTTTTGCTTACTTTTAGTTTTTGCGTTTTTTGCGCATTGCTGAAACGGAGAGATTGAATCGAAAATGAGACTGAACACGTTCTAATCCTGTACTGTACGTGTGTGTTTAACCCGTTAAAAGGTCAAATAACCGGATGTTAAATTGGTGCTAGAAGTAAAGTTTTACTAAAACCTAAAAATGGATGGATAAAGAACTCATGGTTATGCCATTAAATTTGAAAAATAAAACCATAACAATTGATACTTATAATGTATTATTATTCCAAGAACAACTTCACCTACAAGTAACCCCCCCTAAGCCCCAACACAGAATCCACTATCACTACCATTCTCGGCGAATGCACAAGGACACACATGATGATGTGCTACAGTATATTCTACCACTTGTGATTCAACAGAACACATTGCTTATCTTCCTTCTTTCTGAATATCGCCCGTTGATACGTTGTTTTATTTTTTCTGTGCAGCTTAATTAATAGAGTTGGATCCGTGTCATACATGGGATAATGAAATCTCACCTGGCTAGGCGGTGCAGATGTGCTAGAAAACTGGTCAGAATTGTGGAAGCCTGATTATAAAACAAAGCTGCTAATTTATAAAAACGACCCTTACAGACGAGTTGATGGACACCACAAACTATTCATGCTGTAGCTAGGAGAATGTGCTGTATTCCTCCAGACGTGCCTCGGCTACCCTCGGAATAGCAAATGTAAAATTAGTGAGAATGTGTGTATGAACGCTGCCTGGCAATTAGCAGGAGATTAGAAGTAAGGGGGCAGGCGAAACTATGGGTTTATACGGGCACAGAGGGCACCTGCTGGCGTAGCCGCACCACTCTGGCACCTGCTGCCAGTCCAGTAACCATCTCCCTCTCTCTTTCTCTCTCTCTCCTTCCCTTGATCAGGCTCAATCGGGATAAAGATAGAAATATGACAGTTAGATAACAGACATTTCTAATCTCAGCTTGTCATTTTTCCTATTCCTCACAGACCCTGTCTACAATAAAAGCGAAAGATTTCTGCATCAACATGCCTGTCGGTTTTACATCTGTTTCAACATCATAGAAAGAAAAGGGTAAAATTCTTCCCTACTGTATAAAGCCTTCCGAACACATTTTTGCTGTTTCCACCCATAATAATTTGCTCATAATAGAATCAGGCCTGATGAAAAACATATATAAAACAAGATTTAAGTCTTGTGTGAACCGGAATGTTTTCCGGAATACAAGAAGACCTTCATCAAAAATATTCTGAACTCCCGCTTAATTAATATGAAATGGTTTACCATTGAATTAGAACATCCCCTGTAAAATTCTAAGACATGGCTTTCCATATAAGGTACAGTAATGCAGGACAACTTTAATGTATTTTAAGCTCTACGTAAAATTAAAAACATTGCGGGTTTTGAAACAGTGGAAATGTCATGTTTGTCTGGTTCTACACACCAAAAGCATCTAAATTGCATTGGATCAATACCCGAAGAGGTTTATTTTTACGCAATATTCTAATGTCAGGAGTTCTTCAAATTGATAGTGATAAATATTTGCCGGTAGATTAGGTGGGGGGAATGTGGCGGAGTGCTCTATTTTAGACCTGTAACCTCTGCAAAGCCGCCAGTTTCTGCGCCAGATTAGCCCCATCCATCCAGTGTCAATGGCTGTCTTGTTGAGAAAATCAGTGAGTAAACACGGCTGACAGAAAGGGGGGCTCAGCTGATTACTCATACAAATAGACTGCAAACTCCGCCAGGATGAGCCGTTTTCTAAGATGGGTTTCTTGCATTGACAGCGCAGCTTCTCCCAGGGTCCCCTGTCCTGCTGTTCCCACTTTGTCCTCCATCAATCATACCATTGTGTCCGGGATGTTTTATAGAGTCACTTAATATCCCTACCTTCATCTCTATTCACTTAGAGAATGATGTGCCATAAGGGCCGCACGCTTCTGACAGTATGGGACTAGAGACAACCCGAGAACCCAGACCGATTGAGAAAAACCCTCTGTAGTCTCAAAGATATATCACAGCATACGCGGAAGCTTATTAAGGGATCTCCCAAGGTTATAGAAAATGTGAACAGTCGTCTATAGATATTTTTTTCTTTCTTTCATAGAAATGTGTTCGAACTGGAAAGGATGTGTAAAGCGCATTATTTACTCAATATATAAGCTAAAGTGCAGATATTGTTAGAGGAGTCTGTGACATGCAACACTTTTAACGTTTTTTGACAACTTGGAAATGCGACATTGTCAAAGAAAATGCTCCATTCTGCAACTGAACACGCGGACAGGGAATCTTGTTCAATCTTATTTAGTGAATCCTGACTAAATATCCAGTAAATCCACTAAATGTCTGTATTCCCGTGCTTCTTGAATTGGTGTTGCAGGCTGTCAGCATCCAATTTACGTTATTACCATTTTCATTGCTTAAAAACGCTAGTATAAATCGACATAATACTTTTAATCTATACTGTGATAAATTTAATTTATATGCATGAGGTAATGTTCCTTTTTTACTACATTTTTATCATCTAATTAATGCAGGCTACTCACAAAGCACTAACATGGCGTGTACAACCTTCTAAATTGAAATACACGTTGATATTTAATTGAAGATAATACCGCCACTTGAAAAATACTCTTATCTGTTTCAGTTAGAAGTATTGCTTGTTAATTTTTATCGTGTTTTGTTAGTGTGTTTTTTAATTAAGCGGAAAATAACAGAACAGTTACAAGTTTTCAAAAAGGGAAATATTTTAGAGTTCGCATTTTGCTTCTCAAGTGAAAACATTTTACAGAGTGCATTGTACAAGTGAAACCTAATTATTGATACGAACATTCACATTTCATATGTGTTACCTGTGAAGTAAAACTATTTGTATTGTAATGTGGTGTGCAAATATACTGTAAGTAGTGCATATCCTGTAATTAATGTAGTTTTTTAAAAAGCAAATGCAAGGATACAAGTTTATCCTTACATTGCGTCTATATACTGTAGGTGTATGCTAACACGTCAGTTCTTTCTTGCCTTCTTCGTTTTATTCATAATGGGATGGAGGTAGGCAGCCCCACATACTGTAGAACACCCGTAATTTGTTTACTGTCATCGGGACCTTAGTGCGTTACAAAAACGTACATTTTTGCGTTGCCATTGCCTGCAGAACAGCTTTGTGACTGTGCGGGATAGTCCACATAATGTAATGAACAGTTGGTAGTTTTAATGAAAGGTTTCCTGCACCACATTATTAGCAATAAATCTACGCCATTCTATGTTGGTTAAAATCATTATGATCATCATTGCTATCATTACTGAACTCATTATTCTTGTGTTACCATCAAAGTAGATTTATTATTATACCAAACATCACGCCACGAGTTAAGAAAGGAGTGAGGATTTGATAAATAGCCTATTTCAATTTGTAATTCTAGACATATTTTAAACATTTTCAATAAATAAGAAATTGACCTTTTAATTAAATGCGTAATTTCAAAACGTAGATCAACCACTTTGGCCACACTAATCTGAAATATATTTCAGGCTATTAGAATCCAATAATTTATTAATTTAAATGTGCTTTCCAAAGATGGAGGCAGTGATAATGCTCTAAATGTAGCCCTATCAGGATTATAAAAATCTGAATATCCTGTGGTTTAACCCATGCATTGTATTTCTTGCAAAATTATGAACTGCGAATACATAGGAATATTTCCTTTGTCTGGGCCTCTTTGATGTTACATAAATCGATTGTAAAATAAGTTAGATATTTTTAAGTGTATATTTGAATAGCATATATTGTTTTAATATTATATTGTTTTAATTTACACAAATGCGCTCTAATTGTTAATGACTTGTTGCACGTATAGATCAGGAACTATTTGAAAGATTTTAATATCTGCAGCATAATAGTATTTTAGCCTGCAGCAATGATTTCTAAATACAAAATGTATTTTCCTCAGCGCTATTTAATGCATTCTATAATATTGCTTTAATGTTCTATTTAAAGAAACAAATCGTCAGAAGACAACTATTATCCCGTACCGAAAAGCTATTTTGTTTTTCCTTAAATCATTGAACTACTCATGATCTGTGTCGAATTATTATTTTCTAAAAACAACAACAACAACAACAACAACAACAACAACAACAACAACAACAACAACAACGAACGTATTTTGTTATTTTAATGATTATTCTGTATATCTGTTTGGGATTATATTTTTGCTCTGCCTCTACTTTGTCTCTTTGTGCCCTCTGCTTGCAAAAATGGAGACATCATCTTGCCCAGAACGGCCCCGTATTTATGAAGGTTTTTTTTCCTGACAAATAGGCAGCCTGGCCACGCATGGATGGCTGCCTTCATTCCGCACTTGGCTTGTTTACATAGGACCAGCACCATTTCCACGGATTAAACAAATCACAGCTAGAAGGAGACATTTATAATCCGCCAAAGGGCCACAAGGCAGTTAAAAATGCTTGTGTCTGCGCAAGAAAAATAAATGCCCATGTCCAAAGATGACCTTCCTCAGTACTGTAACGCTCCCTTCAGGTAACGCGAGTGACGGGGAGGGGTGGGTAAGGGGAGGAGGAAAAGGGAGCATTTTCTTTCATAAGACTTTATCATTTACAGCACTTGTTAAACCCGGGTATATTCATAACAGGCATAAAATAGGAAATACAGCGTTTCAACGTAAAATACACACTTTATTGCCCCTTTCCTGGAAAGGATGATGGCTTGGAGGCTATAAGCGGAAATGTGCCCCATCATCTTTTATCAGCTTTCACGACAGTTAGATGGGATTTTTATGACACATATCATAACAGTGGGGGGATGATTTCCTACAAATAGAGAGGCTTTCAAAGTAGATCAGAAAAATATTGTATAAATTTCGGTCTAATTTATTTGATCATTCCACATTACAGAGCTATGAATTGCTCAAATTTGATAACAAGTACTCAATTCAGTTCATTATGTAAGTTAAATTAGACTTCGATAAAATTTCAGTGGCGTGCAGTGGTTCCTTGAATGAAATGTAATTTGCGCGAGAATTTGTTGTATCTGTCACAAATATTCCCAATTAGCGGCCGTAATTATTTGATAGTTTCTGCAATTATGGCTTAAACGGGTGAATTTGGAACTGTGGGGAACCCTAATTGGCCTAAATTTGATATTTTGCATATTTGCATAATGAGGAAATTGGTAGAAAATTGTGTTCATTCATTTGTGAAAAATCCTATGAATTTTATGAATTTGAAAGCTCTGTTCTCGCAGTCTGTGACTTTGGTTGCTGATCCCAGAGGAGGCGACTAGAAAGGAGCAGGTGGGCACAGCGCCAAGTGCAGGAGAAGACTAACGGGGGAGGGAATGACACGGAACGTGACATCCTTTCTCCCCCTACGACAAGGGGGCACAGAGATTGTGCGTGTTTTCATTTTCAGCCATGGATGCCTAAAACTGGATTATCTGGAGTGACGAAACGAAGCGAAAATTACATACTTAAACCATCTTGTCTTAGCCGTGCCAGAGAACCTTTGAGGTCAGTGCGAGGTAGAAAAACGTAAAGAGAATCCCAACTTTATTTTCTTTGTAATAGGAAGAAGACTACATGTCACCCGTTAAACGACGTTTAAAAAGTTTTTTCTTTCTCCCTCTTGTAATTGTTTCGCTTCCCTTTTCCATGCTGTTGTTTCTTTTGACAGGATACGAACAGCTAACGTACAAATTGAAGCGGATTCAAAAAAGACAAAGACTGTAGTTAAGCTAAGGACAGGTTTTATTTTTTGAGCATAGGGGTTCCTACCATACTCCCACGAACACTAACATTAATCAGATAAAAATCGTTATCTGTTCAGCCAGTGAACGAAAACTAACTTATAAAAGCGCATTTGATATATTCTTTATGTACAGTAGATATGTTTATCCGTGTTGAATGAAAAATACTGATTTTATACAGTACATAGCTTTCTGACTCAAACCAAAGTCTTTTT
>NC_142614.1:45814756-45869756 GCF_059453375.1 Lepisosteus platostomus | reverse complement strand
GCAGAAAAAAAATCTAATTTACAGCAAACCTTATATTTGTATAATGAAATTGTTGTTTGTTTTGTATTTACAAAAACTCTACTATAGATTTTCTGGCATATCTACTCCAGGACCGCTTAGACATGCAATTCATAATAAATGGTGTGAGGGACTGCATCACTCTGCTGTCAATGAAATTTCCACAGTAGTTTAATTAATCAATAGGCAAATTGATTATTTTCTTGTAAATGCTGAAGTGTATTTCAGTGGGAGCTGTGTTTTAGATTGCCTCTGCCTAAATTTTAAAATGTAAAAAGTATTATTACTCAGCTGTTTGAATGGTATAGTACAAGCTTAATGTTCTGTGGTTGAATATCTACATCCAAGGCACAGGTATGGGAAAGAAGATCACAGAGCTCCATGTCTCACAGATGATTCTGTGAAAAGCTGCCCATTGATGTGATTTAACCCATTGCTGTCCTGTGGGAGGAGTACAGGACAGAGATACAGAGCTTCAGGGGGATGTGGTCCTGCACACCTACATTGATTCAAAAGCCAAACAATGAAGGCTTTATCACTTTTGTTCTGCACTTGTGTAGGCAAGAGTGGCATCCAGCAGATGGAACAATTTCTAGAGCCGACTGTGGAGCACATATTCTCATGCTGCCCTCTATACTCTCAGCATTGTACTTGAGTCGATGCTCATCAGTCCATTGAAGATGCACAGTCATGTCCGGATAGTCTTTTAATCAAATATATGCTATCTGCTGCATATGTGCAATTTCGGAAGTACTGTATGCATTACATATTTAGCTAAGTCACTCTACAATTTGGTGATTTAATTAGTAAGAATGTGTTTTCTGCAGAAAAATGTTTTGGCCAAAGGTAAAATTGTTTTACCCTCCCCTCCTACCCCAAGTTTACCTCAAAGCACAATTTTGGTTTAGTGACACTAAAAATCCTGTAGCGTTAAGTAACTCAGGAGAAGTTGAGATTCTGACTCTACCACTATTTTGTATAGGCCACACATAGAGTGATACATGAGATTATTATCTCTATATTAAATGTTTGATTTATTAAAAGAGTGAACATGTATAACTAGGTCTCAGGTCACACTAGGGACATTTCAATGAAATCTTATCATGATATAATTAGAAAAGTAATGCTGTTTTTCTTGTGGATGCCTTTTAATACTGAAATTGCAAAATTGCTTGAAAAGATTCAATAATATTGCATAATCATAAAAGCAGACTTTGGCATTCCCCTAATCAAACCTTTAGACCACCTAAAGTGGTTTACACCAAGAATTGTTAACTCAGTGCTTCATGATAGCTTTTTGTGCAGTCTTCCTTCTGCATAAAGGAAATTTGCCAGCAAGCAATGAATTTTTAACCTGCATTTTTGTAGTGGACAAAACATAGGTCTAGGCCTTTTGTCTTTTATGAATTAGCTTTTGAGTTTTTTTCCTGTTGTTATTTATCATGTTTTTGCATCCCAGTGTTTTGGTTATAATTTGGTTGAACTGACCCCATACCTGAATGTATTTTGCTATGCCACACATTATAATCTAGTCAGCATTTACTGAAAAGTATACCATCCTCTTTTAAGCGCACACCTCCTATTTTATATCAGTTTGAGTCCATCTGACTAAATTACAAATGTTACAGTAGATTGGTGTAGCAAGGAATAATGAACCACTGCACCCCATTGAAATGTAATTACCCAGCACTCTTGTTCTTAAACCTATAAGGTGAAAGAAAGATGAATAGTGAAAGTAAAAACCGCTGACCCTTCAAAGTTTAATTTACGTTATGCATTTCCGTGCCCTTGTATGAGATTTGGAAAGGTAATAATTTAGGGCATTTTGTGGTTGATAAATGATCTGTGTGCTTGTGTTCACACGCACCAATTTATTTGTTATAGCCAAAATATTGCAGCCATAATAATTTAAAGCACTCTTCCCTTATTGAGTTACCAGCTCAAGCCAGCCGAAGAGACAGGCAAAGCTGGGGTAGACTCCTGCAAAGGCCTAGATGAGTAGGATGCGATCACTTTTACTCTGGTCTAGCTGTACAGTATTTCCTTTGGCCACTTTGGGCATTAAAGGCAGTAATTGGCAGCATGTGCCCTATTAACGCGCTCATGGAACTGAAAGTTTTGTCAAACTTCCGGATCACACAAGCACCATATGGATACTGTAGATTACAGCAATTTTCCCGCCATTCCCAACATGGAAAAGGTGGCTGAATCCGGGCGCTGTCTATGCATTATGCATCAGGGTTGCCTTCAGCTGACAGCCCCTCAGCCAACATCTACTTGAAAAGCAATGGCGCTAATCAAAGTAGACACATCTGAATGTCCAGACACACACACAGAGAAATTTACTAATCAAAAAGTGTATTTCCTAGGGCTGTCTCCAGAGAAATCCGCAGGAAGAAATTGGAATAATTTATTAGCTTACAAGTTTTCGTTGACAGTTAGCCCAAGGCTATTTATCTCTGTAATAGAGAACGTCTCCAATGTGGCAAAATTGACCAAATCAAACAGCTTTGATCAGAAAATGAATCTGGCAAGCCTGTCTGTCTCCGGTTCCCAGGAGGATGGCGGGAAACAAACAAAAAGATTTAACAAGTGGTCGAACAGAGTGAATGAAATCTCAACAATGTACACCCCATGCCTTCAGAAAAGCATCTCCTTGCCATTGCTGTAAATTATTAAGGATCCCAAAACAGTTTTAACACCGCATTAAGGATATTTCTACAGTATAAATGGCTGGTAGACAGGACTTCAGAATATGTGAAGCATCTTCAGAGATGGTTAAATCATAGCAGTATAGAAAATATTCCCATTTGCCCCTAATACCACAGAAATGTAGCCTCAAAATTTGACATTTGATAATTGGTATTTAAATGACATATTAATGGTCACATACAGTATGGAGGGTGCTGTGTGGCTATGCCTTTCAAAGATTTTTGTTGTTTTTTGCATTTTTTTACTTTTACACAATCGCAGTAACGTCACCTTATTATGACAACAACAAAAAAAACTTTGACTGCAACAATAGCTGGCCTAATACAGTGCATAATCTAATACTTTTGTAATTAAACTTTATACATTCCTTTGCATTCATTGTAGGCCTGTACAGTCTTTCACAAAGCACTGCTTCTGCCTTTTCATGGGGGTGTTCCCTGCAATACTATTTAATTTAATATACTCACCTGAAAGCAAACTATTTCTGAAACATTCAGAATAGTTTTTGTTTGGTCTTTGTGTAGTACAATATGAACAAATATACTGAGCAATGAAAGGAAACAGATCATTTTTAAATTATCGTGCAATTACAGTATGTGTAATTGTGTGTGTGCAATAAGCAAGTCATTGTGAGTGAATGGAGGTTTTACAGAATGAGTGAAATTTCACTGTGGTTCTATAGGGGTTCTATTTTACTGTAGTGTTCCAGGGAATTCTAACCATGCCAGCATTTTTAACATTTGAATGATCGTTTCAAAATTAATTAAAAAATAATCCTGATGATGAAACTCATTCTGAAATTATCATTCTCTTTCCAGGATCCCTTGGACATTAAATAAATTGAAAATCGAAAAAAAGTAACGGCTGTCCGATACATAAATTAAAGTTCCATATTGTTACCAACTTTTTTTTAATTTAATCATTTTTACAAAATTATGTTTTATTTACACCTCATTTCTATGAAGATATTTGAGATTGCCCAAGGAAAGATGCCTATTAAAGTACTGTGTTGAAAATGGAATGTTACAGTATATACAGTAAAAACTTGTGGCCTCTATGATCACAGGCCATTGTTTAAACCTCTTTCTGAGTCACATCTCCATACTGTATGTCCAATCTGCACTGACATCCAGCTCAAAACCTACTATGCCTGAAGTTCAGGGTCTTACTTTGGGGAGTCTGAATGGTCTTGTGAGCCCTGGAAAATGATGTCAATATAAGAATTCTGTGCAATACTATGAAACCTGTTATATTTGCATACTTCATTTCCAAAACCCTCACAATTTTTTATGCAACTGCATACACTTATCTAATATTTGCACGTATGCATACAGGAGGATGATTCTGAATGTTTTGTGATGGTAACATACAATACACATAATCAAGCAGTTATTTATATAATTCAAATATTCACAAAGCAATCCTTCATAATTTCACACAACAGTGTATTGTAGAGAAATTGGATGTATCCCTTTGTTTAAAATGTGTTGAGCAATAAAAAACGCCCCTATAACAGTGTGGCTCTTGCTCCACTCTTGATCGACTGATATGAATTTCATCCCCTCTGCCTGATGAGTTTTAACCTCACGCAGACTGCTTTAAACTCCATTTGGACTTGTGCCTACAATCACCTTCTCAAAGTCTCTAAAGTAACCGCGCTCAGCCTAATTAGTATGCATTATCAATTAACAAACTTAATAGCCGGCAGATTGATTAGATCCTCTGTTGTAGGGGCAGAGCTGAAGCGAAACATGGAATGAAAAATCATTGCACGCACACACTGCAGTTTTTGCTATTCTGTAATCCACTCCTCCTCCACATTCTTCTAATTAATGTATACATATGGTTGTGAATAGGTTGGAAGAGACACACTGCTCATATTTTAAATAAAACTCCACTGTCTAATTAGACAGGCCACTATGGCTAGTTGTCACTAATTGTGCCTTGTAATTTTGGAGAGCTACCTTATATTACTGTTATTCAAATCTTTCATCTCTAACCATACAATGCCCACCAGATCTATACACACCCCACCGAAATAGGAGCAAACACCATCATTTCAAGGAAAGATTTATGGAAAACATGTATTTTGCTAAAGAGTCTCAGAATGTTGTGCTCTAATCTTATAGGCATTGCACAGAGCAAACTCATACATGCCATAAGTAATTAATCAAAGTCAATTTATATGCAGCCATTTGGTCTATCTAGCAATTTGATAGTTGTGAATTGATCCAGGGATCTCATCCAGCTGTTTCTTGAAGAAAGCCAGAGTATGAAATTCAAAACCAGGGCTGAGAAGCTTGTTCCATACTGTCACAACCCTTTGTACAAAGATGTGCCTCCTGCTCCATACAGTTTCCATTTGTGTCCAAATGAAAATTCACCGCTTGGCAGATTCTAAAAACCCGTATGAAGGCCCTTAAAATCGTTTAAGTTCAGTTCAAGTATAAAAAGGAACAATTCTTTCAGCCAAACATTACGTTTCCCGTTTTTATCCCTATGTTGTCTAGAATATGTAAATGACATGTCAACATAAGCATCTTTACATGTTCATAAGCAGCCTTTACTTTCTCACTGTTTCCCATTTTGCATTTCTAGTTTATGTTTTTGAGGCCTGCATACAAAACCCTGAACTGGTCTGTATTAAACGTCATCCGCCAGATGTTTGTCCAGTCTTGAATGTCATGTAAATTGCAGCTTCTACAAATTCCTTTTCTTTTGATATTGTCTTCAGATGTGACCATTTTAATGACTTATTAGAAAGGGCAGTGGACTCAGCTCAGATTACTGTGGTACTCCATGAATTACATCACCCCAGTTATGACATTCACCCATTATCTATGCTTTTTGTTTTCTATGTATTAAACCAGTTGGCAATGCAGGCAGTTCCCTGAATTCAATTAACGGATACAAACAGACCATGTGATGTGGTATATTTAGATTTTCAGAAGGTTTTTGATAGAGTTCCTCATAATGATCAAATTGCAGGTGCATTCAATGCATTTTTTCGTATCGGGAACTGGTAAATGGATAGAAAACAGTATGTATAGGAGATGAGTTCTTAATTTAGGGTGATGCAATTAGCAGAGTACCACAGGGATCTGTATTAGGACCACTGCATGCTCTTTCTAATTTATGTCGATGACCAAGATTCCTGCATAATATAAACATTTTTCAGTTTCCCAGTGATTCTAAGATTTAATTTTGATTTTATTTTAATTTAACAATTACAGGTAGAAAAAATATCAACTTTAACTCCAAAATAACAGTCATACTACTTATGAAAAAGACACACATTTTGATACATCATTTCCTTCTCCCTGACAATAAATGAAAGCAACAACAAGGCAAATTGAATTCTAAAGTATACTGTTAAAATTGTAATTCAGATGAACGGATGATATGCACAAGACCTCATTAAGAATATTAAGTGTAATTTTGGTCTCCTGTTTACTAAATATCTTGCTTCTCTGGAGACAGTCCAATGAAGGCATATTAGTTACATTCCCATACTTAAAAGAATTTCCTACAGTGACAGGTTTAAAGAACTTAATCATATTTTATTTTTGAATGGAGAAGACTGTTAGGGGACCAGATGCAAGTATTCAAGATCCCAAAAGCCAAAGTAAACTTAATGGGCTTCTTCAGAATCAATATTGAAACACATACCAGAGGACACAAGTGGAAACTACTGGGAAGTGCATACTCAAAAGTTCAAAAGTGATAACACTGGGTACATTTTGCACAAAGTGGTGTGAGAATGTGGAAGAAACTGCACTTGTAACCTTGTATATACTCTTATTTCCCTTAAATGTCTGTAAACACCAAGCCAAACTAAAAGTAATTAATTTCATAGGGAGGAAAAACATGTTTTGTAAATGATGTGCTGGTTATCTACCTACATGCATTATGGAGCTATACAACCAGATGAGTGCAAACATAAATAAATGTGCTCATGGAGACAATTAAAATCAATTGGACAGAAGTACAAGGTAATACACTGCTAAAAGGGAGTACTAGCGATGTACTGAATAAGTGTAGATCACAAAATGGAATGTTTGCACTGAAAATGTCAAGAAATTTTGTGAACAATGCTAATGTCTTTTGACCCAATATTTTATTAATTTCTATTCTGCCCAACAAGCTGGCACCCCACGTCTAGTCTATCGACACAAAGTTCAGTCCTGAGTGGTTTACGATGGTACAGTAGGTGAGTCGAGAGACAATGCAATGAGTCTTCTCTGCAATCCTGTTAATTGCTCCAGGGTCCCAGGCACTCACCCAGTTCACACAGCACCAATCTCACATACTGATGAGACAGGTTTCTAGCCCCTTCCCCACAGTCCGGCCCCAAAAGATGGAGACCCACCATGCATCAGGGCCTGGAGACAGTTTATGTCCCCATCTATCGTTCTGCTCTCCGCCCCCCATGATTCTGCGCCCTGCCACCCTCACTGCTTCTGCTGCCATTTAGCCCCTTTTCCACAGCTCTGCAGCTTGGCTCCACCTTGTGAAGCCTGGGGGTTATTTGCAGGAAAGTGTCAGGCCCCCTCCCCACAGGCTCAACTGCTCTCTTTCCAGCTACTGCCTTCTTACAAGAATGGATTCTTCCATCCTGACTGCACTGGCATTTCTCCCTTGGATGACTTGGCCTGCTGTGCTGCCTGCGGGCTGTCTGACTGAAAATTTCCTTGGCCACTATACTGTACATCTGCTGGCTGGATGGGGGGCGGCTGGTGTTCTTGCGCACCAGCCCAGAGATCAGGCTGATTCACTACATTGACTCAGGCATTCATTCTGCCAAAACAAGTTCTCCTAGAGCCAAATGTAGCATGATTGGATCACTCACAGAATCCTGAGAAACTCCGCAGATAACCTGTTGGTTCAGCAAAGCTCGAACTGTTCCGGCTCAGAATGCAAAGGTGCTGTTATATACCATATGCCTGTGCTCTGTAGTAGCTCATACTGTTGCATGGAACCAATGTCTCCATCTCCATCACTGCAGCGGGGGTCTGGTCTCAAGCAGATGGCTGCACCAGGATCCTCTGCTCGTCTGCCCTTCGTCATCTTTCATTTTCCTGTAGGCGGTACAATCCATTCCACTTTTCACACCATTGTACCACAACCTCTGTTACATGGTTTAGGGTTCAAAATAATTTATTGGGGAACTTAGCCTGCAGCACAGAAGGAGGACTTTCAGAACAGACAGAGATGGTTGTTAACTATGAAACAAATTAGATCCATTTTCTAGGTAGATAAATGCACCTAAGGATGAAACAAACTATAACTTCTAATGTTTGCCCAAAATTTTGCTGTTAAGTTTTGCTGGTATTTGGAATTATATAGTTCTCTAAGTCAATTACATCCATACACGTCTTTTTACCTGAAATCAGCTGGGTCTTCAGTAAGAATATAAAAGTACATATTTTTTAAGAAAACCAGGTGCTCAATCCATTGTAAGCTTCTATTTTAAGGCATTTCAATTCCACAAGCAAGTCAGCCATGCTGATCACTCACCTTTTAACTGTGTGTATTTAAAACATATGTTTCTGAAAGGCTTGTAAACAGTCTGCAAACTCTATCCTGGCATTTATTTTTGAATTTCATAAAAATGTGGTTTGAGAGCCAACATGTTGTGCTTGTAATTCTTTCTACTTTTCAGCAAGAAACCTCTACTTGCTCCTCTGTAGCTCACTCATTGACACATTTCCTCATTCAAAATGCATATTAAAGTAACAGCACATGATCTTCTTCAAAAGCTCTTATAATACTGCACCTTTAAGATTAATAAAATGTTAACAAAATGTTATCATTTTTTCTCATAACTTTGACATTGCCATTAAATTGCTCTGTTAGTCTCTTTTCTGAAGACGCTGAATAAGTAGGATTCTCTTTACTTTCGTTTCTACTTATTAAGGTGCACGTCATCATTTATCTCCTCCTCCAACAGAATGTTAATAAAATGTGACATATTTAAAATAACCTGCGAAATGTTTATTTTTATCACTTTTTAATCATGTTAACCTATTATTGCCTTAAAGGGGAAAGTAAAAAAGTACTTGAACTAACAAATAAATGCTGGCACATCTGATGTACTGTACTGTATATGCAGTTATATGTAAGGACGTTCTCTCTGTGTTTACAAAGACCGAGCAATTTGTTTTACCTATACTGTCCATCTAAAGAAACATATTACTGCTAACATATACAGTACATATCACCTTTAACAACACACCCACAAAGGTTTTAGCAAAATAATGATAAAATATTTTTTGTAGCAGGTTCAGAGACATTTTATTGAACAGACATGACACGTATCAATTCATTCATATGCCGATTACTATTTGGGTAATGAACAGGGTTGATCAGCAGAGGGTCTGTGAAAGTCACAGGCTGCAAGAGTGTGTGTGGCTACTTTTGGAAGCAATGTAACTGTACTGTACATCTGCAACACATAGTTTGCTCCAGGTTGCAGATGGTTGGTCTGTCTCAATCTTTTTGTAGAGATTTAATGATCATATGCCTGTTTACTGGACTCTGATGCCACATGTCATTCCAGCTCATCTCACCAAAGTTCAAATAAAACTTAAATTTGGAGAGTATGATAAGTACTGCAACTGTCACATTGTGTTGTAACACAACATAAGAACTTCGTCTTGCAGGAGAGTTGTCACTCGTACACAATAATCACAATTATCCTGCAGAAAGAGCAGCCAGTGTGGTCCCAGGATCAATGTAGCTCTGTGCAGTCAGATTGCCATCAATCACTACTGTAGAAACTAGACCCTCCTGCCCAGACTATCCCATCTGGACCTCACCATCAGGCCTTGTAAGGTGTCACGACTTGTGGTCTCCCAGACGGTGGCCCGTCATGGACGAGATGTGTTTCCCCTGATGCTGACTTCAAAGCACTGATGGCATGGAGGTGTTTCTGCCTTGATAAGTAGGGCATATTTATTCCTTTCTCTGTTATTCTTCTTTGGGTTTCAACAGACTTGCAATTCAGCAAGTCAAATCACCTCATCACTCGTGTCCAATCAGCTCTCTCACTAATGTGATTTTGTGCTTCTGCAAAATAAAATCACTTTCATGTATCACAGTCAGTCATGATTGATCAATTAATCAAAATGACACCAAAAACAATTAATAAACATCCAAAATCTTGTGGACTTTATTTTTCTAAAAACATTCTTGTATAAATAGGGTAATAAGTTACTTTTCATTGTCAGTATATTTCATCATATTTACACCAACACAGCAGGACTAATACACAGTAGGCTTATCTTCAGAGCCTCTCTGCAGAATTTGCAACTCCCTCCCCTGGTTTTCATGTTAATTTAGTGATTATTTAATGAGTTACTGAAGGTACGTTTGTACAATTACTAGTTTAAAGACAATGAAACACCAAGCTACCTGCAAGCTTTCTGTTTCAGCCCTTTGAATAATATATTACTTAGACTTTAAAAGTAACTTATTTTCCCACATAATAATGTTCTCACTTGAGAAGAGAAGTTATGTTGTGGTGTTCTATTTTTAATGAAAAAAAAAACACAATTGTTTAGAAAAGGAACAATTCACAACACTTTTCAAAAGCTTAAATCTACCACTCCAGTAAAGAAACTAAACACCATCCAGTTACTTTTTGTGATTCATATATTTAAGTAAAGCAGAAAACAGATTTTCACATGAGAACTGGCGACAAAGGACAGCAAACAAGCAAGGCAGGCCAGAGAGTTTTAATTTAAAGTGCAAACGTTAGACCAAATCTATTCAATGGACCATGGGAGGTAACTGTGTTTGCTGTCAGAAGACATGTGAATGTCCCTGTCCCCTATGTTGTGATGCCAGGATTATCCCATAATGATTGGCATCGATAAATGAGTATACTTCTAGATGGAATGTTCTGAGACCTTGCAATGACAATCAGATCATCAACGATGGAATACGTGGTGGACATCCCTGTGCAATGATGCTGGTGCAAGACAGATGGATCAGAGTAATACACCTCAGTAATCACCTTCAGGTGGCAGCTGCAACAGCCAGAGCACACTTTTATGAGGTTCAGATACCCACTGCTAATGGGGCCCATACAGGATACTGAGGTTGTATTTACACCTCCCCTAACTTTGATGTTTTGTGGGCACCAAGACACTGAACCTAAAGTCTTTCATAGTTGCGTTGTATACACTCTAGGAAGGTTTCATCTCTAGATGATTTCGTTTTGTTGCACATTTTACATCTCAACTATATACTCCTTTGAACTTCCATGCACGTTTTCTTTCTGGGGCAGCATACTACTGTATCTGAATAAAAACAGTTATTACATTCACATTTGCACGTAGTGTCTTGACTCCTTCAAAAAAGTGTGATTTAGTTCAAATATTTTGAAGGGCCGGGTGTTTGGTCACAAACTAACAGTTTTTTTGTTATCCCTTCCGAGAAATCAAAAATAAAAAAAATGGAGAGAAAGGATTGAGGTCTATGTACACTTAACATCAGAGTAGGTGTTGGGTAAACTCACATGCTTAGAAATTGTTAATACATCAGAAATTGTAAATACATAAGAAAATCCTTAACTCTCAAAAGCAATAACAAAATTTAATTGGTATTTTAGTTCTTCAGAACCACTCTGGAGTTTGTCTTCTAACTATTCCCTTACTATTGTCATTGAATTTAATTTACTATAATCTGGAATGCACTGACAAACTTAAACTTTGCCATTAACTACATATAATATTAAACGTAAGTATCTTTGAGATACTTTACTGTTTTTACGGAACATAACACACAAACAGATTATTTGAAGCTAGGAGACAATCTGATGCCAGCCACATTTTCCCATCATAAATGGCCGGGGAGTAAGGCACATAATAGCAGTCAAATCAAAAATGAAATGTGTCACTTTTTAAAAAAAGCATCAGTGTTAAATTTTACTTTCGGATAGTGAAAAAATATGTTCACTTTCCTCTTTACTGATGTTATGCTGTGGTCACAGTGCTGGGGACTTGGGTTTAATTCTAGATGAGGGCTGCTCTCTCTGCTTGGAGTTTATATGTTTTTCTACATGTTTGCGTAGGTTACACTCCAAAAACATACTGGTAAGTTAACTAACTTTTGGGAAACCTGCCCATTGTGTGAATGTGTGCACATCTTTGTGTGTGCCCTATGATGGACTGGTGTCCTGTCCCAGGGTGTATCCTGCCTCTTGCTTGATAGGATAGCCTCCAGCTTCTCTGCAACAACTGAATTGGATGAAGTGTTTAAAAAATGGATGGATGGATGCTATTCAGACTTCTTGTGCTTTATTATATGATATCTGTGGCTCTTTTAAATCTACTGGGGGATAAGGAAACTTTATTGCATTCACCCAAGATGGTGAATACTGGAACATTTTTAACAGAGTTCATTAAGTATGTGATAGACGGAACCTCTACTGTACATCTCAACCAGTTGGGCAAACCTTGGAAGTATAACAGGAACTGGAGATTTTAAGCGCTTCAGCTGTAAACAGGAGCACCAGATGTTTACAACAGCTTTCGATCTTGTTAAGAGTACATTTTAATTAGGTTTGAATTTATACTTTAATTATGATATGAAAAGCCACATGACAGTATGAAGCACAATATATTACAGTATATCTACTGGTCCTTGGAGGAATGTTTGATTAGACATAATAAAGTAAAGGGACCATTCTTTATGACAACTCTGTTAAGAGAGAGAATATTTAGAGTAAAACTTTACAATAGCATTTTGGAATTGGAATAAATTATATATATATATTATTCAGGAAAAATGTAATGATCTAGGTGACCATATGGGATGTCTATAACTCTATAACGTAAGAAATCAGAACAGTGAAGTATTATGATTCTTTGCTACAGGATCACCTATGTTTCTGAGAATGGATAAACTGGCTTCACCATAGTAAATCATAGCCCACTCAGAAAAATCAGGCCTTGCGCATTGTTAAACATTTACGGTATATTATTAGGGTCTCTTATTATACAGATAATAAATGTTAGTAGTGAAGGGAAAATGAAAACTTTAAGAGAAAAAGCTGTATGTACGTTTGACATATTCTGATAACAATACAGACGTAATCTTGGAGAGGAAATAAAATAATATTAAACTGTTTGCAAAATCCAAGTCATATTTGCAATGCATGTTCAAATCCGAAACTATCCTAGTGTGACTATATTTTTCATGACTTGATTTTAATGTAATTTTCAAATGTATACCTTTAAACACTACGTGCTTAAAGGGGAAGTGGAGTGCAATGTTGTAGGAGAAGAGAAAGAAAGTGGCGTTCCATAGTGACAAAGGGAGAAGTACATCGAATTTCTACAGCGAATTCAAACATTCCTACTGAAAACTTTCTAATAGGAATATTTAAAATCTAAAGCTTATAATGCTTTTGGAACAAATTCATTACTAATCTTAATACTACAGAGGTGACATGTTCAACTTCAAGTTCAGACTCCTTCAGTTTTGTGGCATACTTCATAAATGTTTTAATAACAGCTAATAACAGGTGATATGTGATAGTATAAATGACGAAATCTAGGAAGAAGACAAAAACGTAATAATGACGGAGTGGGTACTGCTATTTCCGCCCTCGATTAGTGACCTGATTAAAATAGTGCCGTCTTTTCCGAAGCAGAGCATTGCAAGGGAAGGTAGCCTGCGCGTTACAGGATGCTCTGTCCGAAGTCCTGAAATTAGTATCTATTACACCTAAACACCCAGTTCAGCAAGGTACTGTACGTAATAATCTCTGAATACCATTCCAGCCATAATTTCGGTTACGTGATTGTTCAAAGTGTTTAATTAGTGTAAAATACTACCCAAATCCTGGTTTAATCAATTAGGAATTTTAACGTACATACAGTATTAAACACAGAAACAAATAAAACTTCAAATAAGTACTCTTCACTTCTATACTTCCTTGCAAATACAAACGTTAGAACTGCACAGAGTAGGACTATGCTGACAAGCGGCCTTGCATAGGTGTTTGGTCAGTAGGTCACTTTGTTCTCTTTGATTTTAACCTTGAATTGTACACTGTAAATAATCTGATATCGGCTGCTGTGACAAGCACTTCAGACATCTTGAAGAAAAGGTGGATAAGTACTGCTGTAGATCTACTACATTAGTGGTAATACACCACTGTTTTAGAATACAATGGGGTTCTTTCTCACACAGACGAATAGGGTCCTGAATTTCTTATTAACTGTGAAGGAGGTCATGACAAGCACCAGTTGTATGGGTGGCTCATAGCTACTAATATATCAGCAGGAATCCTTTGAAAATTCAGGGAAACAATAGGATTGAAGAGTCACAAGTAATAACCGTCAATTGGACACTGCCCTGAAGTTGGCAATGTAGCGGTGCTTTGCTCGGGGAATGGCCTTTGTGTGTTGTAGGCATAGACTGCTGAAGAAGCAATAATGTGGAATAAAAACATAGAGATTCATGCAAAGTTATTAAACATAGTTCAAATTATGTTGGGTTCATTTGTTTGAAATGGTATGCACACTTAACCAAAGCTCTAGGAATAATGACACAAAATTACAATTGAAATTATTATATTATCTCTAAAAATAATTAATATTCATATTGTCTTAAATACCTGGTACTGTATGTTGTATTTACTAATCAATTAATCTTTGTGATTCAATATCACACGTTAAAGCATTTATGTACATATTAATAGCTCTGGGACTTTTGTCTTTTTCCACATTATTTTTTGAAAACTCCTCAAGACATGCAACGTAACTTTGACATGATCTTATACAATACGGTGATGAGTGACCTATAAGTTAAGTGAAAGTCCACTTCAGGAAAATTAAAATGCAAACGCACACATATTTCTCTGCATTAAATTTTATGATGCATTTAAACCGCAGTCTTCAAAGTTGTAAATCTTAATGGCCTTACTAGACGTTTATACCTACTGCCACTCGATAATGACATCATTTTACGTCACTAGTTAGGATGAATTTTGAAGTCTTCATTTTCCGAGTTAATGCATAGAGCTTACAATTAGGTATTTTTAAAATGTGCATTATTTTGATATATTGATAATAATAATAAGAGTAATAACCATACATATATAAATACACATTATCATACAAATGCATATTTCCCAAAGAACAGAAATTGTTTTCTGTTAAACAATCTTGTGTTAATCATAAACAGTACACACTACAAAAAATGTTTAATGCATGTACAGTATAAGATCTTACGATTAGCAGGTTTTTATTCAGTTAACTGTATAGACGCCAGTAAATACTTTAAGAAAATATAATATATAATGAATATGAATATATATATTCATAACATTATAATATATTTCATATATAACTGCTCGGGAATACAATATTACATAGAAATATCTCAGAAGAGGTGTAGTCAAATATAGCAATTATTCTGCTAAAGCATATATGTATGTACACACACGTATATTATATATTCTTAAAATGACTAACACCGTGTACAATTCAGGATTCTACTAATACAATCCTCTCCCTTCTGTTGCTATTTTGCCCTAGTTTACAGTCAGTTCATTCTGCACTGATGTATATTTCATTGTCCACGGCTTAATTTTGATTTATTGTCCATCCATAAATTAGAAAAATATGTTTTAGAATTCCATCCCGCAGAAAAGCTGTGCCTGATGTCAGGGGATTGGGTGATATTTAAGATGTCAGAAATACATATTGGATTAGTGTGCTTTGTTTCCCCACAACAGCAGGTGTTTAATCATAGCTGATGGCTGAAGTTAAATGCGTTAGGACAGCATCAGCCCAAAAAGGGAGCCTTTTTTCCCTAGATTCACGACAAATCATGCAACAAGAAAGTTCATGTTTAATTTTTTTCCCTTACACATTGCCAAGCCTTTACATTTATTCATTTTTTGTTGTTGTTTTCCGCATATTGTTACAGTTTAATGGAATAATAATAATAATTTAGATCCAAATATACAGACGGTTCCTGGTCACAACACGCCTTAAAAAATGTAGGATACAATTTCTCTTCCTATTTATCATAGTGGTACATATTATGTAAATTAGGAGGTTAATGTTGAGAGGTGACGATGACGACGACGGCAGTCGTTATTATTATTATTATTATCTTTTTCAACATTTGCTTAAAGTATGTCTATGCTTAGCATTTCCTTGAAAAGTATTATTAGTATTGGTGTTGTTGATTGCACTGCAAGTGTAATCATCACCGTGTTTTAATGGTGATCATTTTGCCAATACCTGCTCCCTGATTGTGTACTGATATTTATTTCCCGGGAAGGAGAAGTGATGAGAATTTTCATCAGAGGCCGAAGAGAAGACGTTTAGGAGAGCAAACATTTTCAAGGTCAGCCGGTGAACTGTAACAAGCCGGCGAGATTCATGGCGAAAATTGTGCATTTTGACACAGCCGCGGTTTGATTAAAAGGTAAAGTAATGGGTTTAAACAGACGCTATGAGGATGTAGCCAGACTTTGTTAGCTTTTCGCAAATTACTTAACAGACCAGTGATGGAAATAAGATTGCAGTGTTTGGTAATGGAAAAGCTAGCCCTTGTGCCTTTCAGACCTTTTGTGGTTTTTGAAGTAGGACATACACGAAGCAAATTACATAAGTTAATAGACGGATTACAGGGTTTATTTTTAAGGGAATTCAACCACTGCTGTTTAAGGGTTGGTGCTGATGTTCATTATCGTGTACAAGATTGTTTAAGAAAATGAAACGCCGAATATATAATGCTATATTAGCAATTGTGTCTGCTGAAACAAATACAGTAACCTAATAACAAATAGACTAACTGAGTGTTGAATTTTATGCAGGCACCTTGTTACCTGAGGCCTCATATTTATTTAATGAAATAAGATTACAAACAAATAGAAATCCTAAAGCAGAACAAATAGGACTGTTGCAATAACTTCCAAATATTTGAAGACATGCCAGTGGGAGAAAAACAACAGGATGCACATTAGTTATCACAATATGTTATTAATCATGCATTTCTGCTTATGGGAATGCCGTCACCTGATATGCCTACTATATATCGTACGACTATTGAGTATAAACCGACATGGGACTGCTGTAACAAAGATCAGTAACATGCAGTATTACGTTTGAGATCCAAAGGAAACTTTTTTCTACAACTTCCCTATTTTTAATGGAAAATGATGACTTGTGCGTGTCCGTCCCACTTTGCACACTCGGCAGTCTAGGCTTCAAAATGCCCTGCTCTTAATGAGGTGTATAGTTTCCCCTGCTTTCCCCCTACACATTGTGCAGGAATTACCTTTTCATCAACCTCTCTTAATTTCTCTGTAGTTCTGCGTGTCAGCCTAGTGTTTCTCCTGCTGTCCTGCACTGTAGAACTCTGTCTTCCTTTTTAACTCTCTCCAGCATTACTCAGCTCAATGACACAAAGCAAATTGCATTTAATAAATTAGCTTAATGGATTCCGCAATTGGTTTGTGAGTGCAGTGTTTCCTCTGGTTAAGCAAAACATTTATATTCCACCCATTGGGTTCCCCTAGCACAAGGCGTCTCTGGGAACCTCACGCAATTCTGCCACTGGGCAAGCCGACTCGCGTCACCTTATTAAAGCCGCCGGAGGGTATTTTGGCTTTTATGGGTGTTAATAGATGATAATCGCCAAGCGACTTGTTAAATCCTACACTACACGAAGCCGCAGGGTATAAAAACTGATGTTATCATAATCTGTTTCATTTGACTTTTCTTTTTTTTTTCTTTTCAGCAGATCGCTTACTAAAGGAAAACATATCCCTAATGAAACATGTAATTCTTTCACTAAGCGGTATGAGGAAGACTGAATCACTGTAATTGGTGCGGTTGCAGGAGCAGCGTGTGGCGGTCATTCGGGTTCGCAATAATAGTTTGTGTCAGCGACTAGCCTGAGGTAACAACTATCAGTTAACTACTTGACGGAATGAGAGTTTTAGAAAAGGTAATAAAGTCAAAACAAGAAAGAAAACACCATGCTAAACAGAAACCTAACGTTCTGTGCCAGATTGATTTCTTTAATAACGAACACGCAGAATATACTGTATATGAAAACTTAAGAACGCAATGAGATTCCATATAAAAATCAATGTTATTAATTTATAACACAGAAACCCAGAGGTAAAGGTTTCTACAAAGTGGATAAGGCTTATTATTTTAGATTGGTCTCAATGTACCTTTAAAAATATTTAATTTGGGGGTCTACAGATTCAGTTTCATATTATTTTTGAGTGACTGGAAAGAAAACGGCAAATGTCCAGGAAAGGCACATAATGACCATAGCTCTGATTACCCACCACTATTCATGTTTCACCTTGATAAAGCAGAGAAAGATGAGATTAACACATATGGACTTCTATCTACTGTATACTCTCCATCCTTACAAGATCCCATGGTAATTCTTACAGCAAACAAACAGATGACTACCTCTTAGTCTAACTTAGTATCTTAAAATAATTGTCCTCATAACTTTATCCATAAAGTACAGCTGCTACCCATAACAAAGCTTGACCACCCAATATTCTGCATGAGCGATCATATGATCACAAAGCAGAAGCCATCCTTGGTTATACTTGACAGGCTGAATAAATCACTCCCATTCCCTGCAAGAATAAGACAAAAACTCTATACCCACAAACATGCCTAGATCTTAAAAATGAAGATGATCCATTTTTGAGTATGCTACATTTTTAAATAGATCTTACTGAATAGATAGGCAACTTACTCATGTTTTATACCTTAAATCATGTGCCTACAGAAAAATCACTTACGTGGTAGGTTAAAGGACATCATGAGTCAAGCAAATAATTCAAATTTCTCTTTTTAATGTTATGTGCCTAATGGAAGATGCAGGTTAAATGTCAAAGACAGTATGGATGATGCTGTCTTTATAGCTTTTGCATGTTTGGATGCCCAAAACAATCTCATCGGATATTATTGATGTTACAGATGTTATAGTAATCAAATTATCAGCCTGTGAAGGGCCCCTCTGTCATCAATGCTGGTAATAAATTATAGTAAAGGTCATAATGCAGTTTTGGTTATGAAGGGTTTGCATTGTAACGCTCAAGTGAACACCTCAGGAATGGACAGTGTAGTGTGCTTGCACTCAGTTACAAAATTGCTAAGGTAATTATCCAAAGGAATCTTAATTTTGTGTCCAACATGTTATCTTTTATTTGAAAAAATCTGTCATGATAATTAAAATGGAGAAAGGTCTATGCTTTTCTTTATATGCATACCATAGGTTGCAATGACCTTCATTTGATCTTAGATTCCAGTAATATTTGTATTATATTAAAGCAAGCAGACATTTCAGAACACCAACATTTACAGTAAATTACCAATGCTATTGTGCAAGTCATTAAAACTCCCATCTGAACAGTTAAAAGCTCTCTTTTTCATGCACTGAAAAGGTCTGCGTGATATTTCTTCACCCTAAACAAAAAAGTAATCTTGAGAAAACCAACTTTGATACAATTTAAATGAGCCAAAACGACATTCATGCTGAAAAATGCACCTATGCATTAAATGCTTAAGATAATTCTAAATAATTTATGTTTACTGTCTTAGAAAGAAAAACATTTGCAGTCAAGTGGTTAAAATGATGCCTCAGAGCTCTTGGGTCTTGACTACCTTGTGTAAAGGGTTTGCATGTTCTTTCTAAATATTCATGCGTTCACTCTGGATGCTCTGATTTCTCCCATCTTCTAAAGATATGCCAGCTAGATTAAGAAGTGTCTCTAAATTGTCCTTGTGTGTGTTACAATCAACATATATCCTGTCCAGTCTGTAGTTCTGCCTTGAACCCTATACTTTTGTATAAGGCTCCAAATTTGCTCTATCTCTTCCCAGGATAAAGTGCTGAAGTAATTGTGATAACTTTGTCCGGCCAAGATTTTAAGTAAGTTTACCTTTGAACACAGTGCAGCTTCTCCTTGACCAATAACAGTTGAGTTTAAGTTGACATGTAGGCTACTATTAACAATGGATGAAAAGTGCCATGAGCAAATACTGTAAATTGGTACTCAAAATCTAGTTCTAGTGCGGCTAAGGTTGAATTTCCAGTTTGCATGGATTCTCTCATTCCTTATCTCACATGTTTCTAGCAACTCATCTCTGAAGGCTAAAAATCAAATTCAGATTAGGCATACTGAGTCAAATCCATCAAATACTTCATTTAGCAAAATTGGACATCCTTAAAAGTCATTGATGGGGCAAATCTACTGCTCAAGAGCTTTATAGGTTTCTTTAACATATGGTACAGTATATACAGTATATTTCTTTGTACCTTATTTTTTCGTTTATGGCAATATTTTTCTATATTCCTGGTTCTGTTGAGATATTCTATGCATTTTAGTAGATTATATACAAGTAGTAGCAGTAGTCTATATAAAACAACTGTAGTTGAAAAGGTCATCCAAGTTGAACAGTTTGATCCAAGTATTCAAAATCATCCAAGACACTGACAAAGTAAACTCAACAGATTTGTTCAGAATTCACAGTGAAACATGAACCAGAGGACAACAATGAAAACTATGAAGAGTATTGAACAATCCTTATGCAAATAGATGTCATTTATGGAATAAACAACCAAGCCATGATCTTGAAGCCAATACCCTGGTTTCTTTCAAGACAAAAGCTGGATGAGATCCTCAAATCAATTAGCTACTGACTGCCAAACTTCTAGGATGGGCCATTTGTCCCTTTACTTTAGCTAGAGTTGTAAGTCCTTTGGATGGTGGCTGGCCTGCCTTCTTACTATAGTCTCTTCCTTCAACAGCAAAACTGAGGGAGAGTATGAAGAAGACTACACCAGCACAGACATGAATTCCTCCAACGTTTTTTACTTCAGAGGTGTCAGTGGAGTTGCAGACATAGGTATTGGCCCCCCTATCAATCAATTCAATCTAACTTAACGAGGTAGTAAAAAGTCTAATGCTATTATGATAGGGTAGGGGCATTTTATATAACTTCATAAACTGTATTTTTCTTAAATAAAACCTAAAATATACACACTGCTGGGCCAAAGTCTCATGCATTTTGCTTTGTTCTCTTTTCAGTCCATATCTTTCTGTCTCATGCAGAAGCCCACAAGCCCAATTCTGTGGACATCTACCATGAACCATTTTGTTTGAAGTTAACAGCTATTCCTGATTGATCTGCATAAAGTTATTTTTTGCCTTATGGATGTGTCAAGTGGTTAAAAAGATGCCTCAGAGCTCTTGGTTTCAATTTCCTTGTTTGTGGATTTTGCATGTTCTCTCCATGTACTGTACACATGCGTTTTCTCTGGATGCTCTAATTTTCTCCTGCCTTCTAAAGATATGCTGGCTAGATAAACATGTGTCTCTTAATTGTCCTTATGTGTGCTACAATGGACTGTGCAGTGTGTAGTTCTGCTTTGAATCCGATATTTCTGCATAAGGCCCAAGGTTTGCTCTATCACATGAAAAAGCACCCTTCTGATAGTAAAAGGCATTTACAGAGGGTGTCCAGAGGGACCAATGGTATTAACAATGATGAACACAATGAGATGATTAAGTCTGATACATAAATATGATTGATTACTACAGATCTTCATAATAGCTGCTTACATGTAGTTTAGCTTGAGTTGTTCAGGTTTGTGTTTTTGAAGATTCTGATCAATGTGGATGGCCAAAAAACAGGCTTAGTTTCTTCTCCTCCAAGCTAAGCTGTAGTAGTAGCAATCAAGGTTTTCTAACAGTCAGTGAGGCTTTCAGTAAATTGTTGATGCTCATAATCTACATATACAGTATTGTACATCCTAATTGTGCCTTAGACAATTTTCACAGAGCTCTGTATATTTACAGATGATAAAATGCAGCCCACATTAACATGCTTTCTAATTCTCACTGAATCTGAAGGCCTTTTCTTTCATTTTGTTTTCTGATAAAGTCTTCCAATAAAATGTACAACATTCATTCTGCAGGCATTTTCCAGGGAAAATTCTGTTGACTTAGAATAGTAGTGTATTTATATTCATGTAGTAGCTTCCTAAAGAATTATTTCCAGTGCACGGTGGACACAATCTTCACCTTTTTTATTTTAACTATGTACAGTAACCCTTACTATAAAACCACTGAATCAGAATTAGGTCAAATGTGACCTAGATGGAGTCAAGGATCAGAAACTGTGATAACACCAAGCAATTTATATTCAAGTCAGCACGTAGTCAGGCTAAAATTGTCTCTGCTTTTAGAAGGTGAAATTTTTACTTTATGATTCCTGGATAGAACAGGAGGTTTCTCAATGTTTAAACCTTTCCTGTTATAATGTAACCCACTGCCCCTAAATCAAAGTATTTTCACTTTTATTAAACTTGTGTGAATTAATTCAATTCAACTGTTTCAGGCAGACAGTATTCAACACACCAAACTTTACTGGAGGCAAATTCTGTTCTCACACTGGTCGCAAAAGTGGACAACGGGCCACCAGCAGCTTTGACACTAGTTATTTGTCGTGGCGGTTTGCTGCCCCTGTTTGCACATTAATCCAGTGACAATTAGGTGTCAGCGAGTAGTGTTTCTGTTTGATGATAGCCTTGGGCTCTGCGCTTCAAACCCTAATCAGGAGTGTAAACTCTGCTATATTTCAATTTGGAGAAGCGCTCTTCCGCTAAGAGGCCCCTGGCACAGCGATAAATAAAACGCCTATTTACTCCATCGCCACACTTAGACATCTAATGCACTTACTACCAGCCCCCTAATCATAGCCTACATTTAAAATCGACTATAAATCACGCCATCCCAGGCCTGGTGATTAGTGAAGCCATTTATCCTTTAAAAACCAAACAATGAACACTGTTTCCCTTTCTTGTTAGTCAAAGTCTAGATGCTTTTTTATTAGAGACGAGTGTGGAGATGACGTGATAGGAAATGTTTTGTTTAGTAGCGTTTATTGGTAGCTTAAATGTTTCAAGTTATTTTAACGAATATTATGCTTTCTAGATAAATAAAAGTTTGTCTTCCTTTAGTTTTGGTTATTCTGTGCATTTTAATACGTACAGGAAAGTGTGATACTAAGGAAATAATAATATATCCAACCGATATTGCAAGAATAACGTAATCTTGTATTTAATTACAATTTAACAGTGACTGTAACAACATTTATTCATGTCTTACTTTTTAAATAACTTATTCTAACCGTGGGTGTTTTGTTTTGTAAGATTTCTTAAAATGTAGCCTGTTCTAGTAATTAACCGAAAGAAACCTTAATGCTCCAATCGATGTAGTTATCAGCAGTACCGCATTCAGAGGGTGTGAAAATAACACAAACGCAATTTAAATAATAACCAGCTTGTTCTTTATCTCATTTAAGTGCTAATAGGGTAAATATAGTCAATTCATGTAATCCCCTAGTTTCTTGACCGACCTCAAATGGTTTTAATTTTCTAAACGGAGTGGATTTGAGTGAAGTGCTGCACATAATCTCTATTCAAACATTTTCCATATGACAACTGCTTACAGACCTTCCCAATTAAAGGCGAGTCACTTTCTATTTGCCGTGTACAATCGCGAATCGCTGGGGAGCAGGGATAAACAAAGGAATGTTTTAAAACGGTTCATTTGAAACAGCCCCAATCGACCACCATTCTCTTTTGAATCTTAAAACCTCAGACGGGATCTTTCGGATTAATGTGCGTTGAGTCGTGGGGTTGGGGGAGTGGAGGTGCAGGATAACGGGGCAAAGGGTGTAAAATGTCTCTTTCTGAATGAAAGATTGTAGTGTCGTGAAAATGAGATGCACATTTAAATTTCAACTATCCACCGCCTGTGGCCACTGCCTATGTACCTGCCTGCTTAGCCCAAGGGTTAATTAATTGGGGGTTTGACGCACTATTGGAAGAGCATTATTGCATTTGATACTCTACATCTGTGATTTAAAACTCTTTCAGTGCCTCGTCCACAAGGGAGGGTTTTAAATAGGAAATTAGCATTCAGATATGAGTATGGGCTCCTCGATTCTGAAAGGGCGGAAATATTAATGATGCCGGTGCACAATCCAGCTGCATAATTCTGCCCCTTTGGAAAAACGCCGCTGCTCCGAGCCAGATCCTTGGGGAAGCCGTGGCACACTTCTGGCCTTCCCTTAGAGTGCTTTTTTGCAAACCGTTTAATTTAAAACCTACATTTTGTCAATCATTTTCTATTTTGATTTTTAATTGAAATAGTAGAACAATATCAGGATTACCCTTTATTTAACATAGTAGTTTTTAAGAGCAGATATATAAACTATTCTTTGTTCTTTTGTCTTCTTTTCATTACTTTATTAGAGTTGGAAGCACATGTACGTTTCCTGGTCATGCAGTGAAAGACAGTTTAGATATATAACTGTGGGGTATAACAGAACAGACACAGGTACAAGTTTGGACTACACCTTGGATGGGATGCTACAGTAGTTCCTTATACACTCACAAATGTGCCTAGAGATAATTTAGAGACACCAATGAACCTAACTTGTATGTCTTTGGAAGGTGAGAGAAAACTGGAGCACTATGTGAAAACTAATGCCAAAAAAAACTATGGAAGACCATGCAAACTCCACCCAAAAGACACACCATTCTAGAACTGAGCTGTGAGACAGCAGTATGAACCACCATGTCACTATGCCAATGTCAATGTCTTCCAGGGCTACTGATTGTAGAAAATTACAGTATGACACTGAGATTTTCACTCTTCTCTGCATTCAGTAATGCCACAGTTATAGCTACTATATGGAGGACAGGAAAATGTATCAGCATCCAGTGGTGGGAAAGTTACTTTTAAAAAGTAATCCATGACAATGACAAATTACTAATGTAAAACTTTGCTTATTTCAATGAAAAAGACGTCAGAGGAAATTTATTTTAAGAGGTTATATGTTACAGTACTTTACATAGTAACTACATACAGTACACTGCACAGATCACAGTAACTAATGGCTTTTTAAAATTATTTCCCCCCATGTCTTGTTAATTTTCAAAAGTAATCTTTTATACAGGTCACTAGTAACTGTGATGGATTTTTTTTAAATCAAGTGACCCCAAGTTATAGTACTGTACATCTCAGCAGTGGATAGAAAAAGCAGAATCAGAGTGCAAACATAGTTTTAGCTTTATCACGATTCATTTTTGGAAAAGGCCAGGCTGTATTTTTACAAACAAGATGTCCTTCATTCCTGGATGTACCACTTAAATGCATATACAGTATTCCTCCAATTTTAAAACTAAACCAGGACAGACTCACTGGCATCACAAAAACAGACCCATTTTTGGGTGTCAGTGGTATCTTCTTGAAAAGGGATAAAACAAAACTGCAACCAGCCATGGAATTGTGAACCCAATGACATTAAATACCGTGCTAGTCCTGCTTTCACTGTTGGGGCATGATGCCCGCCTGATATGAAATCATTATATAGTTTCCACTAGTGAACAGTATGGCTTCCATTATAATGCAAAATAAACGAACATTCTTTTCCCTCTACAGAGAACCATCTGTCCATCTTTTGCATGTGTATGGCAACCCAGAACCTATCCAGTAAGCAGGGGGCACAAGGCATATCTGCGCCTGGTCCATCACTGGGTTCCCTGGAAGGAACCGTTTTCCCTTTTCCCTTCTTCCAAACAGAAACAGCCCTTCAAAGAAATGAATATTGTCTTTCCAAACTCAAACTGGTAAACTGGCACCAGCAACTCAAGAAGAGCATTAGAAAATGCGACCAGTTTTCATCTGGACTTGAAAGAGGGAGCTTTTTAAGTGGCAGCTAGTGTTGCTTTATCATTTATTCCTGTCATCAACATGTTCTCAGTACGTATTCTACACTATTTAAAAACAGTATGAAAGTGTAAATAGGATCACACATTTGGAATAGAACTGGCGAACTGGGGGAAGGCAGTTAAAAACCGCTCGGTCAATACACGGGAACAGTTTCAGACAGGGCATGCATAAAATAACTTATTTACTAGTACTGTATTTACTTATTTATCATGGAGGGTTTTTTTTGTACCAAATAAATGAGGTTACCCTTCCTAAGGTTTCAAAAAGTTCATTGTTTTATCTTGTTAAGATCGGGCAAGTCATGCAAGCATTTTTTAATGATGTTTTGTCAATACATATACAATGCCCACTAGGAAATTTAAAAGGATCACTTGACTTTTTTGTGTGCGTTACGCTGTGGCCTCGTAATTGCCTGTCAATAAATCACTCATTTAAAGGCAATGCAAAAAAAAAATCAAATACACATTTCCAGTTCCACGGTAACCGTGTTCCACTTTCACTGGCAAAGTGGATGGAGGCCGAGCAAAGATCTAATTTAAAGTGGCTTCGCTGTAGAGGAGTGCAGCACTTCACTCTGCTGTTTTTATTGTTGTGTGAGATGTGAAATGCAGGTCCTCATTAGAGTTTTGGATCCTAAAACCAGCTTGAAAAGCCTTGGTTCAATTTATTGGTAGAGCTGTTTGTATAAATCATGCTGGGCTTTGTTTTTTTCATAATACACTACTTTATAACATGGAGCTGTTTTTAGTGCAACATTTATATGGCCAATTTACTGCTGAAGAGTAAAAGCTTATATTTATGCTGTTCTATTTTTTTTTTGCTTCCTTGTCCTTCCTTTTTTTCTGCACTCAAATACAAAATCAATTAGGCTGGTGCAGGGTTTGTACTTTTCTGTAGAATTTATTTTAAGTGCTCCCTTTACAAAATGTCTGAAAAGAATGATGAGTTGATTATAGTACAGGTATAACCAGAGAGCAGGCAATTCGAAAAACAAATTCACAAAAGATACTTGAAGAAGAACGAAGCTCTTCTGATTTCGTTCTCCATGTCCCAGTTTTCACAAACATCAGAGCACATGACAAAATCAGAAGAATTTAGGGTTATAACATGATGCTTGTCAGCAGTTATTCTTCTGTTTAATATCTTTCATCGGGTGTTTTGTCCTGAATGAAAATAGAAACACAGTAGGTAGAATATATTAACATAGTTATAACGAAATGACATAGCAACATAAAATATTTAAAAAGTTATAGACTACAAAAAGATGTTTGGACAACCTTGCTTTTGTGATTGGTACTATTTTTTCATCAATCTCATCACGCTCCTTTTTGAAAGAGCATGATGAAACTCGTGAAACAGTTCTTAAAACGATTAGAGAGTTTAATAAACATTATTGTAATAACAATGTTATATTGATATTGTTAGTGTCAAATATTGTACGCTTGTATCTAACTTTAATTTGCATCGCCTAGTTACTCAGCTTGAAAAAGTTGCTTGGGTCGGAGTTAATCAGTTATTTGCCTGTTCTTGAACACCAGAATAAAATAATGTTGGTTAAGTCTGAACTTTGTTCAGTGTTTTTTTTTCTTCCAAGTTAAAAATAGAATATCTAAATTGGTGAATGATTCTGCGTGCTCTTAATCAAGCCTACAGTACATAAACAATTCCTTAAAATGAAAACCCCACTGTTTACCAAATGTTTTTGGCAGATACGGGGAAATGCAGAATGTACTCAAAACTTACAAGACAAGACAAGTCTTAGGACTTCATTCCATCCATCCATTTTCTAACCACTTTATCCAATACAGGGTCATGGGGCAGATGGAGCCTATCCCAGAAAGCAACAAGATACACTCTGGAAATGATGCCAGTCCATCAAAGGAAACACACTGTCACAAGCACACATTCAGACCAGGGCCAACTTTCCCTGAAACCAATTAACCAGCCGGACTCCAGTTTCCTCCTGTAGTCTTGAGACTGTGGGATGAAACTGGAGCACCTGGTGGACACCATGTGAACACAGGGAGAACATACATACATGCAGATAGCACCCCAGGAACTGAACCCAAGGCCCCGGCACTGTGAGTCGCCAATGCTAACCACGGCGTTGCCATGCCACCCGAGCATTATATCAATTTTGAAAATGCAGCATCTCTCTTATGAGGCGTGATAAATGGCACAGTGCCTAGTACAAAACTAAAATGTTGCATAGGTTAGACCATTCATTAGTAGACCAATTTATTCAGCATGTGAAATCTAAACCTCCCTGTCATTATTACAAGTCCATTCTACTATTACAAAGGGCAATTATACAGAGAAAAGACAGCTAAATTCCGTATTATGATTCAAAGACAAATCACAACAACATGCACATTCTAATACTGCCTGTGACTTTTAAAGTGCTTAAATCACAAAGGTTTGGAATGATAGTCTCCAGATGTTTCCCTCAAACAAATGAGTGCATAAACTATAGTCAAAAGCCATTCAAAAAGTAGTGAGGTATGACACTGATATGCTTCAGAGCTGATAGATGGAACCTAAACTTGCAATAAAGAGTCCAAATGAATTTTATTACTGAATAAAAGAGTGAATTAACACGTCTATTAAGTTGAAGGTTTATGAGCTTTTTTTCCAGGAGCGTAGAATTTTTGCACACTAAGACACCAAGTACACACAATGTCTCAGTGAACAATAATACATCCACATATATACTATATATCCAGTGTTCTTAATTAACAATGAAATCTGATCAATTAACGAATAACATAAGATGCAAATTAACTCATTTTCTTCTAAAGCAACAGCTTAATTCTATTACTTGACACCACAATTACCATTCACTGCTACTGAAAGTGCACATTCTCACAGAAATGCAAATGTAATATAGAATAATGTGTTCAAGATTAAAAGCATATTAAATTGATTCTTTAAATGTCAACCATTACTGAAAAAAATCACTAAGTATACATTGCTCTATTTTACTTCTTTTAAATGCATGGTTGCAAAGATGACATACAGGTTTGTACTTATATTCATAAACTTAACTGTATGAGAACTGTTTATCAGTGTGTATTTGAGGACAACTGTTGGGAATAAAGGTATTCATAATATTGTATGACATTACACAGTTTATAGTGATTCATGTCAAATTTTCATGATCTAGCTTCCTATAGCATATCTTGCTGCATCAATCAGCAATAAAAAGGCAATGTTTCCAAATGGGTCAAATTCTCTCATTTCAAACCTCATCTTTTAACTTCAAAATGCATTAAACAGGTAAGTCTGGTTATGATAGAAATTAGGAACATAATACCTAATAAAGAATGGGAAAGTCATGAAAGGCTTCTTGGATTCACTGTCTGCTAAATATGATCATTAGGCAAACGACCTCTGAAAATGGCGCATTATTTGAAAAATGTTGCTACTGTTCCTAACACAATTACTACTACTAAAGTCAAATTATTGTTATCATCATCATGAATAACAATAATTTAACCGATATCTTTATTTAAGATGACTGATTTTCAAAACAATTATTGAACTGTAAAGAAAGAAGTAACAAATTACATAAAGTGGTGTAGCACAAATTTAGAGCTCAAAACAACACAAAATCCAGCAACTATTACAAGAAAGACTTAAGGATTATAACACAATAAACCAGGTGAGGAATATGTACGAGAATTAAAATAAAAGGTTTTTGAAAGGGCAGCACAGTGGAGCAGTGGTTAGTATTGTACCCTCATAAAGCTCTAGGGCACTTGGTTCAATTACTGGGATGCTATTGGTGTGGAAATTGTATGTTTGCCCATGTTTGTCTAGGTGTCCTCCCACAGTCCAAAGACATACTGGTAGGTTAATTGGCTTCTGGGAAAACTGTCAGTGGTATGAGTGTGTGTGTCTGTGTCTGTGTCCTGTGATGAACTGGCATCCTGTCCAGGGTGTATCCTGCCTTCCTTACTGATAGAGGCTCCGGCTCCCCTGTGACCCTGAATTGGATAAAGTCGTTAGAAAACTGGGTTTCTGAAATTGGATTTTCCCCTGAGGGAAAGGTTACGTAGCATTGAAATGGTGAGGACAGTTTACAAATTCAAAGCAGGAAATTTGTGTTGGTTCCAAAAGTCCAGACTGAACAGGTGGTTTTAGGAGGCACCAGCAGGTGGCCAGAAATATCAGTCAAGAGGTGCTCAGACATCTGAATCTACCATAGGGGTGCAAGGGAGGAGAATGTGAAAATAAAGAGGCAGGCAAGTGAAGAGTCAGAACAGCTGATCTTCTGAACAAGAGAAGAGGAGGTGAGAGACGTTCTACAGAGATACATGGGACTGGAGATAGGGGGTGGCATAAAAATGAGCACAATACACTATTTTGAATTTCTCACCTCAAGACAAAGAACTATAGAACTGTTGGCGCAGACAAAAATCTTTGCAGAATTCCTCAAGAACCTTCCAAAGGTAAAACCTGAATTCTAGACCTCTTCAGTGTTATCCACCAGACGGCACTAATCCCCAAAGCATGAAAAAAATGTCACTTTCCACCCCGTACCAGGAAAAACACTGAATGAACCTTCCAATAGGAAATCTGAGGGATAGGGGGTTGTTTTAACTTGTGACCTGTAATTAAACCTGTAACCAGTAATGGTCTTGGCAGCCACCATCAAACCTGGCTAAAAGTCAGCTTTAGAATAAGTACAGTACAGCACTGGTGTAGCCATCTAGGTTTATGTAAGAATGCAAGTACCTCGGATGTTAACTGAAAACTAACTACAGTGATACGTAGAAGATAATTGGCTAACTATACTGCAATTACAGTATATAGGCAATTATACCCATACTGTTTGAAAGTTGGACAAAGAATGAGACAGACCACATTTCTCAAAACAGTTAACTGCAAGAGTAAATAGTATAAAAGCTACTATTTGGGCGGAGCAGTGGCACTGTGGCTAAGGAACTGTACCTGTGGCTGGGAAGCTGCAGGTTCAAATCCTGTGGCTGGCAGAGAAATCCTACTCCACTAGGCCCCTGAGCAAGGTCCTTAACCCCAACTGCTCCAGAGGTGCTGTACAATGGCTGACCCTGTTGTCACGCCCTCTGCAGCCAGAGGGCGCTCCTTTTCTGTCCTGTCTCTAGTTTCTGCTCTGCTGTCCTTCCTGTCCCTCTCTTTCCCTTGGGCTATATATTTCCGGGTCTTGCACTCTGTCCTGGCTCAGCATTGACGTTCGGATGTCCTGAGACCCGCCTAGCACCAGGGCGCCCCACGTCCGCTCCCTGAAGGCATAGGTTTCTATACGGCATTCCTGAACTCTTTGCACTAATGAGCCCGGGCCTTTTTCCCGTCTCGCCGCTACGCATATGGGTATTTTTCCGCTCTCCTGCTCCCCACGGTTAGTCCCTTTGGACGTCCGTGACACCTGTGCTCTGACCCCAAGCTTCTCTGCCTGTCTGTGTGTGTGTCTCATGGAGAGCAAGCTGGGGTATGTGAAAAAGACAAATTCCTAATGCAAGAAATTGTAAATGGCTAATAAAGTGATCTTATTTTATTCATGTACAGTATAGATTTGTATACATGTACTGTATACATTGGAAAATGTTTTGGCTGTTGAGGAATGCTGCTAAGTATGAGTTCCATTGGTGCAGTGGAAGAAGAATAAGAGGATTATGAAATGGATTTCAAATATGCAAGTATGTACCATTATCTTCCTTGACACAGAACCCCGCCGCTTTTTGTCACAAATTGGGAGAGGAAAATGACCATGGGCATGCACAGGTATAATAATCATTGTTATATTACCAGAATATCTGGTCATTGTATATAACCAAAAAATATATAACCAGCACTATCAGCAAGTTTAACTAACTTGGATTCAAAAATTAAACATGTTTAAAATGGGTTTTTTTTTAAAGCTACATGTAGTTTGTAAGTCTTTTCATGAACAGGAGAGGCGTTCTTATTTCACACATTATAAAGCATTCAGCAATTCCTCTCTCTGAATTAACAGTCATGTTAACAGATCCTTAACATCTCATAAACTATGAGAAACCTGTTCAGCTTTTCATCATGTAGAATTCGTTAATCATTTCATTTGCACCACAGCTTTGATAAAGGTTGAAAGAAAAGTGAATGCAGGATATTTTCCATGATGAGAGACAAATTGAACATTTTAAAGGATGAGCATGCAGTCATTAGTCCCCCAGCTCTTTAGAAACATTTTAAACATACTAAAGAAATCTGATTTCAGTAAAGGAGTGAGATCATGGTTGTGTAACAATTTCCTTCAAGTTTCATTATTTTGTGTTTATCAAGAGAACAAAGCAATGAAGTAAAAACAGTTTTCAGAGAACAATAACAGTAATTTAAAAGGAAGTCACATATACAGTAAATGCATAGATTATGATTAAGACTTTTTTAATATTCTTGCTACCAGATGTTTCTGCTCCAGTTTCTGCTTAGTTTTTTGTGAATGACATAACTAAGCCCACACTCACAGAGCTCATCCTGTGCTCGGAACAAAAGCTTAGTTGTATTTGTTAGAAATGCATTTTCTCTTGTTTCAAAGCTCTGTATTAAAACCCTTTCAAATAAATAAACTCTAAAACAGTGAAAGACTGAAATTTTCTAATTCACCAACTACCAGGGAATTGATATGAGGCTTTTGCATGACCATTTACTGCATGCTAGGCTCCACAACAGTGCTTCCCAGTCCTGGTGACCCACTCATTTGCTGGTTTTCATTCCATCCCACCTTAATTAGATAACAGAAGCCTTACCTGATATAAGATGTTGCTTGAAATGAATATTCGCGTGTTGTTTCCAGTCACAATTTAGGAGTTGGGAACAAAAAATTCTAATTAATCTTATTATTACAGTGAGTCAATGAAAGGTTTGATTGGGTTTGTGTACTGGGAACTCCTGCTCTACAAGATGCTGAAGGCCAAACTACTACTGCTATTTGTGGATGTTGGATTGTATTAAGCCCTGTCTTGAATTCCTATCTATGTCATTCATTTCAATATGTCAGGATTGATACATTTGTGAGTATTTTCTTTTTTTAATATGTTACATACAAGTTTAATTGACAAGCAGCAACGACGATATAAACAGTTACACTCAGCCCAGACATTTACAATTCGTTATGTTTAGGACCCTTATACTTTGTTAAAATAATAATCAGCTGAAAATAATCAGAGAGATCAATCTTTCTTTCCCTTCGGCACTCCAGTCTTACCACAGCTTCACCTCCATGATCTGTTACAGGATGGTGCAAGGTGTAACCTATGACCTGGTCAGTACCAGGAACAGACTCCTTCCTGTGCTGACCAGAGTGAATTAGATGTTCCCATGTGCTCCTGGAAGCAGTAGCAACAGGGTTATAGGAGTTAGGATTAGTGAGAGGCAGGTCCTATTGGTCTAGGGATCTCAGGTTCTAAAGGTCTGCCAAAAGCCAAATTCATGCATCTCCCTCCCAAACATCTTAATCATAGAAAAGTGCTGCATTATCCTGAGATTCAGGTAATGGGTTTTGGTTGACACTAGCCATTCCTGGAAAGTAACATCTAAAAGGAATGAAGCTAATTGATAGGAGCCACAGAGTATTCAATCAGTGCAATACCAATAATTCATTGGCCATATACAACGTCTCATATTAGGAATATTTTCACATACCCAAACTTGCTCTCCGTGAGACACACAGACAGGGAGAGAAGCTTGGGGTCAGAGAGCAGGGTCAGCCATTTATACAGCACCCCTGGAGCAGTGAAGCTTAAAGGCCTTGCTCAGGGGCCCAACGAAGTAGGATTCCTCTGCCGGCCACAGGATACAAACCGGCAACTTTCCAGCCACAAGCGCAGATACTTAGCCACAGAGAAGCCCAAGAAGTGGTCTCTCACAGTCACTTTGGAGCAATCGTGTTTAAGAAGACTCTTCAACTCCCCTAATAGATGGCAGAACTGATATGAGAAGAATGGAGATATATATTAAATACAATGAATAAGATAAGGGATATATTAATACCAAACAAATATATCTGATATTATCTTAAACCACTTACTGTATCTCACATAATATCATATAATGTACCTGAAAGGATCAAATCTGGTGTTTTCTCATACCATTAAATCAATTTCCAAAGAAAGTTGTTATGTCACCAAGGAATAGAAAATCTATTTCTTTTCGCAATTATCTTAATCAAGTCTAATTATTTTATAAAGTTTAACTATATATATTTAAATTCTGAAAAAATACACTTTCAAAAGTGGCATATAATGTAAAAATGGTGTATACAGTATATATAAATATTTCCCTCTTATGTTTTGCTTCTTTAATGCAAATATTAATCTGTTTAGTTTTCCAATCCAATCTGAGCATTTTTGTCACATGTTAATTGTATTTTTATGCAATTAGGCACATGTTCTCAGGGAAATAAAAATCTCTGCTAGTTTATCAGAACACTAGCTGTTTCTCCCTGGAATTCTTTTACGTATCTTATAGGCACTTTAAATAAACTAAATTTTTAATTCAGTCAGGTAATAAGTGTTCCATTTCAATGTGTAGAAAAAGTGAATTATTATACAGTACAGTCTAGCAACACCGACCCTAACCCCAATCAAGCTACTGTATGTGTAGTCTTCAGATCTCAGGAAATAGGACCTTCAGTTCTAAAAAGAATAGTTTTAGGTAGTAAAGAGACCACTTATTTTGCTCAATAATAAGACATTGTGTGCTGTTTTGAAATTGTTCTGCATTATGTACATAATTGCTTCAGATCTGACAGACAATAATTACAGATAATGCTGGAACAAGCCTCTTTACGTTAGAGTCGCGTTTTACGTAAAAGATTTTTGGGCAAATTTGTGTATATGCGGCAAGCGACGAAAAAATAAATGAGAAATCAAATAATGCGGGGAAATTCACAAATACAAATAGCTGCAATACGGTTTGGAAACTAGAGCCTATAGAATGCCGACGCTTTCTTTATCGTGCGGCATCACATGACTCTTAAACCGAATACAAGTACGAAGAGGCAAGTCAAGAAAAGTGCCTGATTTGGAGTTAGAATTTTGACGTAGTTAAGGGTTGAGATGACGGTGACCGGTTTGGCGCGTATGTATGGCAAAATGAATCTTCAATTCGTGCAGAGACAGAAGACGTTCCTTGCATTTTATTAATAAAATTGTATTTGTTCTATTTTGTATACTGTACAGTGCTGTATTACTGTCTTCATAATACTTTAAACGATACTGTATACAGTACATACACATACTAAAACACTTACAGTTTATTTAAATTGTTTAAGGGAGGGGAATGGGAGGATCTAAGGGGGGTGTTCTCATTTTACGTGATTTAGGGTAGAGGCACTTGGTCAGGAACCTACAGTAACTACCGCGTAAAACGTGAGACTACCGTACTGTATATACCGTTTACCCCAGCATGTGTTCTTCTGGCCACACCTTTTGACAAGAATGGATATTTTATTAATAAAAACAGTACTCACACACATGCTCATGGTGCACTATTGCTAAGTGGGGTGCTGAAAATGCAAATAATATGAAAGCTTTTACATTAATCTCCAGAAACTGCAATCTGCTTTATTTTTATGTAAACATAAAGCATTATTTTAGAATCTGAAAGGTTTCACTGGACTGCGGAAGCACAACATAGTATGCAATGTTTTCAAGATGTCTCAAAAATGATAACAGAGTATAAAATAGCTCCCACCGCCCTTACAAGCCTACTAGACTTTATATCCAGTCTTCTGTACATGTTCATTTACAAAAAGAACAAGAAAAATATTTTTTTCCTATGGACCTCTATACGGCACATGCTTTGTCTGGCCTAACCTGGCATTTGCCAGACTAATCCACAACATATTAAGGTAAATACTGAGCTTCAACAATGTTGATGACTGCAGTGAAACATGAAATCAGTACACTCTAGAATTTATGTCAACACAGGGTTGAACATTTGCCTTTTTAAAAAAAAAAAGGAAAGGGGGGGGGGGGATATGGGAGAATTATTGATGATCCTCTCCCCAGAAAATAAAATATTAAACCTTACTCAGATGGCAAACATGCAAATTCCAGCATTTGCTGAAGAAGGACAGGGAAATGTTTTCAACACGAATTAAACAATGAAACAGCATTTTTAACTGCCACCCTTGTCCACTGCCCTTGCCTCCATATTCTAAGATTTTTAAAAGGCTTGTGTTGAGAAAAATCCTGGGAAGGTGCCAGTAGAATGAATAGAAGGAAGACGGCAGGCTATTTGAATACTGATGCGCCCCTCCGTTTCTTCCATTTCCATTAATGACATGCTCATCAAGGGCAAACAATAGGACCGACTGCCTCCCATTTTCTCTGTGCCTGTCACTGTGTGAGCTTGTGAGGGTGTGTGTGCGTGCGCGCTGGTAATGCCATTCTGTCAGTCCATGGCCGCGGTTAAGAGACCTGCACACTAATGAGAAGTGCTCCCTGCCGTCAGAGCAGACAGGTGCTTCCGTAGCTGGGACATGCTCCATTCCCTTTCCCTAAACTGCTCTCTTTCTCCTTTTCCAGAGCCCTGACAGACACCATGAAATGCAGAAATTAACAGCCCCATCATGTCGTGGGGCTGCAGCTTGCAGAGAGAGCAGAAAATCAAGTTGTCACACTGGGTGCAGTGATAAAGCCACAGGCCCATTCTCTCTGCATGGCCTATAATAGCATGTGCCAGACAACTAGATGGATCACAGGCCTGAATATTAGCTTCAGATGCATTCTACCACAGTATTAATGACTACTTGCATTGTGTGTGAGTGTGTTTGTTGAGGTGGTGGGGGTGAGGGAGAGCTGCTAGAAAAAAAATGGAAAAGCAAAACTTGTTAATAATCAAATAAAAAACGAACGAATATAAAACCACAAATGGCTGTTCAGATTCAAGTCACATTGTCACTTCTGTTTTTGAGCATATATCTAAAAGCGGGAGAGGATTCCCTTTCACAGCTGTTTCCCTTGTAGGTAAGATGAAAAATCGAAAAATGACAGCTGGCGATTTTATACACTTATATATATACTTACAAGAATCTGCAAATATGGATCATAAAAAATTAAAGGAATTCTTGCAGCCCTTGCCTTTTTTCAAAGCAGGAGTTTAGTTTTCTAGGGAAAAAGAGAAAGGGACAGCTAAAAGGATTGCAAAAATAGTATTATCTCCCTCTTTCCATAATATTATTAATGGAACAAAATTCTAAATGACATTAGATCTAATTAGCAACTCTGCAGAAAATGACATAAAAATGTAAACTTCTGAATAAGCTGTCGGAAAAATCCTAATTGGATGTTGTAATATAGAATAGCTGAACTATCTGTAGGAGAAAATGGCCATTATATCACACATTTATTCTTATTTGGGTTGTTTTAAATAATAATGCACTTTTAAAAAAATGTTACCCATATTTTTTATCATCCACGACTTATGTTAGTGTTTTATTTTTTAATTGCCAGTCTAAAAGAGGGCAACTCTGTTGCTGCATAGTGATTATACAGTGTCTAACAATCACAAAAGGCAGTCTGGAGAGAGGTGTTATTTTCTGTACCCATTAGTTAAATACAGCCTCATTCCGATTCTGTTTTCCATAATGCATTTAAACTGTCTGCCATTAAGCAGAAATCTGTGAAACTCAGGTTGTAATTTGCAACACCACATTAAAGTTGTCTCGAATGTTGCAATGCAGGGAAATGGTGAGCAATCGGGACCTACAGGGACTAAAAACAGAGCAAACAGATCTGTGCAATGTGATGCACAATCAGCCAGGTGAAGTCTTCCCCACACAGATTCAACAGCTAGAAAAATAATCAATAGCTAAAAGAAAAATCAATTTACATCCAGGACCTGGCATCAGTGTGAGAATGAGATGAGAGCTGCAGTGATCCTTTAGGCCCTGGTCAAACAGCAACAGCAACAAAATTGAGAAAACAAAGTTACATTGTCTTTCTTTACTCAAGCACAGGTGCATAAGAATGCATCATTTCAGATTGTCCATCGTATAATTCATTAGAACCATCAGTGTGACATAATGGTCATCATAAACTCTTGTTACAGGGGTTAAATTCTTCTTGTCTTTGCACATTTCTTCTGGGTCAAAAGTCCTTTCCACCTGTTTTGGCCATATGTTATTGCTTAGCTTTATTCTGATAATTACTATAGGTAATAATTCTTGATTGTTTCTAATTGTGCATGCTCAGACAGTTACTTGGAGAGCTGTGACTGCCCTCTAAACCGGGCAATCAATACCATTAAAAACCTGAGGATGTGCTTATTAGTGTCACTAGCCGAAGAGTTTCCATAAAAAGCTCGAGTCCAAGCAGAGGAATGAGCAAGCATTGAAGCCCTGTTTTCTAAATAACATTTTAGCTCTCAATCCCTTAAAAAATCAGAAATTGCATTTTCGTCTTCTTAAAACATGTTTTCTTTTACGTCCTACTACTGTACCTTTTTTTACAGTCCTGAAGACATCCATGTGTTGTTCTCAAAAAGGATTTCGGACCATCAGAATTATTGTTCCTGTCCTGCACTGCCACTGTGAATCGCAGCAGGAAGCTAAGCTATGCCTGTTAAATATTTTAATAAGGTTATTGCCAAAAGGGTGCCTTTGGCCTCTGAGCCTTTGGCCTCTGAGGCATTTTAGCTGATATTCTAACTGCATCTTGCTTACGTGGTCTGTGAGCTCTTTAAAAGGCCTCAGATTTTAAGTGATTTCCATGAGGTCTTCCACTTCATGGAAACTGCAGCCTGCAGCCCTGCAAATCTACAGCACAAAGCATGTTTGCAAATTTTATGGCACGTACCACTGTAACAACAGACTGTGCAGTAAACCATGATTTATACAATATGGCGACAAGGCCTTAACCGTCTGTATCATAATGGTGTAGATTAAGACATTTTTCAGGTTCTCCTTGTATTGTTTAATTCAGGATGCCGAAGCAGCTATAAACCATTTCTGCTCTTGTGCATCCTCTTCTTTTTTTTCCCCACAGCAATAAAAGTAAAATGAGTAAAAGTCTATGGAGCGGCTTCATCTGAAAGTCACGTCATCTCGTCTAAAGGGAGAAGCAGACCATTTCCCTGTCTGAGCTGTCAGCGCTGCCTGAGACAGAGATGGTGCTCTTCTGTTTGATTTATAGAATACTGCCGTGACAAATGATGACAAAAATAAACTTTTACTGCACTGAACTGCTCTTTTATTTATGAAATTTGCCCAAGTAGTGAAATCTTTTATCTGCAAGTTGTAACTGTGAGTGGAAACGAGTGATTATAGTGCAGTAATAGTAATCCAGCAAAGAAGGCCGGGTAAGCTGGAAATGGATTGAGGTAAAATAAGTACCTTGCCATGATAAATGTGAACAGTGCTCTGCTGACAGATGATCTAACAGGTGTTCATAACAACTATATAAGAGGATTTATTTATGACCAGCCACAGCCGTAGCACTGTAAATCAACCTCAGCAGCTGCACACTGCTGTGCCCGTGTCCCACACAGAAGAACTCTGCTCAGACCAGCCCCTCTGAATTCTGTTTAGAATGTTAATTACCAAATGATTTCTGGGAAAGGTTACAAATCTGAGGAAGAAAGAACGCACGGTGTAAAAAAAAAAATCTATCTCAATCTCATCTATTTGGATGCCAACATTTAATGGAATAGACTCTGAGAAATATTTCGTGTTTCATTTTTGAGAAAAAAAAATATTTCTTTAATGCCAATGCCTAATTAGAGGCAAGGCTCAGCTGTGTGTGTCCCGCTTCTCTTGTTAGCAAGTAACTACATACTGAAGAAGTCCAACGATATTTCTGTGTCCGAAATACCAGTACTATAAACAGCACTTAATTGTCCAATCTTCTTACCGAGTGGTTTTTCAAATCGGAGACCCACAGCAAACAGACGAGCCTAAGACAGATTCAAGCAGGAGCAAACACTTGCAAGCACTGGTCTCAGATTTACTGCCAAAAATAAAGTACAGTTCATGCCATCACAGAGCAATGTAAAAATGAACAAATGGGACATAGAGATATACTATAAAGCAGGTATGTAGCCCATATTACCTTATGTTAGTCTTTTATTTTTAGTTTATTTCCATTGCATCTAGTATAAAACTTAAATCCTCGATTCTATGTTCACAAAATCAGTCACATTACTATAATTGGGATTAGTTTATCTGTTTACTGTATTTGGTTAACCCTTTTTTCCCCCAATGGTAAACAGAACATTTTGAACCGATTTTCATTTGCAGTATTCATGAACGGAAAACCATTTGTCGAATAAACACGCCTCATATCTCCTCTCCGGTAAAGAATTTCTATGAAAATTATTTAACGAACTGCCATTTGTCATGTTGGATCAGGAAGCCCAATGTTAAAGTCCCCAGCATTTAAATTATGAATCATATGGCTTTTTTGTTTTGTTTTTCAATGGTAACACCAAACAAAACACTATGCTTTCATGGCAACCCAAGGGTACAAAAATGAAATTCAGAATGTCTTTTCCAGAAGCTTTTGAAGTACCTGCATACATCCTTTAGTCACCCCTTCCATGGAACACTGTTGGTAACGTTTAAGTTTTCCCTTCAATGAAAAGTAGAGGAAACAGATGATTGTACTCATAAACATTAGTGTGCCACTAAAACAAACTGGTATTATGCTTTCATCGCCGCATTCCTTTAGGAAACAATGTCTGAAGGTTTCCAAGCAGCACAGCAGATATGAATACAGAACCAGAGGTGTCACAATTGTGATAAATGGGCACACAGTAACATCTTCACTTCTGACCGCAGCAATTTTGAATAAACAGTGCATTAAAATGGAGATCTATCTATAGTCCTTCTGCGTTTGTAAAATAAATGTGTACCGGCTTGTAACAACACATAGGAATTCTGTGACTGGATGAGTAATTGGCCGCCAGAGGATTCTTGCAGATCGTCGTGGTTTTCTGTTTCAGCTCATATTTGTTTTTTCTCACTGATAGAAGTTAAAAACACTGTATGTTGACCTTCCCCAAATAAATCCAACTATTGTTCTTTGGCAAAACACTGCTGTACATTCTCCTTCCTCATTCAAGAGAAAGATATATAAATGAAAACAACACAAAAGCTCTGCATGCACGTATAAGGCTGTGGATATTATAAACAGCGCTCTTTTTTTTTTCTTTGAACATTTTCTTAAGGAACAGTCAAGCAGTCGCAAAAATGGTTTTTTATCACAACTGCAGCTACCTGATATTATTATGAAAGCAAGTCGTTTTAAAAATTCTTTCCTCGCTTCAAAAGCAATAATTATCAGCAACTGACTAGATTCTGAAATACCACACTTGCTGTGCAACCTGGGTAAGGTGCTTGCAGCCTTTGGAATTATTTTTACAAACTTCAAGTTTTTGTCACAAGCTTGACTATGCTTAAGCCATTGCCCAAGAGTTTTTCAGAGCACATATTTCTTGAGAAGAAGGGAAAGCATTAGTAATCTCATTAAAGTGACATTCCCTGCTGTTTTGGCTGGCATAGGGGTGCGGTGGTGGTTATCATTGCTGCCTCTTGGCATTGAGGTGTTGGGTTCAATTCCTGGGGTGCAATATTCGTGGAGTTTGCGTATTCTCCCCCATGTTCATGTGGGTCTAAAGACATGCTATAGTAGGTTAATGGGCTTCTGGGAAAACTGACCCTTGTGTGTGTGCCCTTTGAGAGACTGGCATCCCATCCAGGGTATATTCTGCCAATGCCACCAAAACATCCTGGGATAGGCTCTACACCATAACCCTGAACTGGATAAACGGTTGTGGTTGTAGTTGTGGAAAATGAGGATGATCATACTTCTGTTCAATTTAAAGAAATCTGTGTTGTGGGACCTAGCATATCTAAGAGATAGGGGGAAGGGTAATATAAGTCTGGAAGTCCTCAGACTCCCTTCAAGACAGCTGGCCTTAACTTAGGTCCTGCCACAATCAGCGAATAGACCCCCATGAAATGTGTGAGGATGACCAGTATTCAGTTTGTCAATGTGCTTGGTAAATGCCCAAGACATTTCTGATTCATCATATTCCTTGGTACCAAACTCGCAGCAGCTGCTACCTATTCACCTAAGGGTGAATAACCTTACACCTTCTTTAGTAGTATCAATTTAAAATTACTGCTGAGCACAAAGCGGCAGGGGATCAGGCCTGTGGCATTTGACCACACTGATTCACAAGGTACTTCAAGACCAAAGGAGAACTGCAATATCCATTGTCAAATAACCATGTCCCTAATGTCATTAGTGCCACGATTTCCCAAAGAACAGACACAAAGGTGAAAAGAAAAAGGCTTGGAGAAGCATTTCATCTGCCTGTTTGAGATTCCATTCATCAGGAAGGAAACCTTAAGAAAGTGCTAAACCCTCTATGGTTATACTGATGGAGATTTTCTGGTTTTAGTAGAACTGCAGCTCCTAGGGTGTCAAGACAAGGCTGTGTTGATAGAGGACATGTCTGCGATACACTTCACATTGGCTTTCTAGTTACATGATTACTGGGGTGCTGTCTCTTGATTCAGGGAATTTGAATTATAATCTAAACATAATCATATATACTGTACATGTTTGTGGAATACACACACTAGTGATAAACTGCATCATGGGGCGGTATGCATCCCTTTAAACTTTAAGTGTTCCTAAAACCCCTTTAAGATTTTTAAAGCATTTTAACCACATTGGAAAAAATGGTAACATTCTGAAATTTAAAAAAACATATAAACATGCAAAACTAGGGACAATATGCAGGTAGATGAGAAACCTGAAGATAAAACGAACAACTTCAAAACAATTTATGAAGTTCAGCCGATTTTCTCTTTAAGACTAAACAAATCAAGGCCATCTGAGAAGCAGACTTTACCAAAGCTTTGAAAGGTTGCCGTTAGCATCGACAATTGGTCCTTTCAAGCACACCATTAGGAGAATCTTGATTTCTTTAGCCTTTTCACAATCCACTTTCCTGAATCACCTTTTTAACGCACTGGGGATGGTTGAAATTTTGATTTATTTTCAGGAAATTACTTCGAAACATGTCATGTATTTCTACTTTCACAACTCAAATAAACCTGGAAGCTTTTTTTCAGATGAACATCATTTTTACACCAGTGTTTCTAAATGATCTTAAGAGGTATTCCAAGCACGAAGCATATAAAGCAAACACGTGCATACATCTAATGAGGTCTGTTATGTTCTCATTCCAGTGATTAACCTAGATATTTGACTAAAAATATAAACCTAGCACAGTTATGTATATAGAGATAGTAAAGGCACACAACGCAACAATGATTATTAATAGAGTATAAAATTGCTTTTGTTGTTGGTTATACTTTAGTTCACAAAGTCAGCTGCAGCTACACAGTACATATGCATTGACTTCAACTTTCCATGTAATTTAACTTTAAATATAATGAGGAATAGTGGCATAATCTATTTTATTTTAAAAAAGAACAATAAACGACACCCTTCTGTATTGTGATGGATACCACCACAATAGGCTTTGCTAAGCGAAGTTCCAGGATTATAATTTTTCCACTCAAACACACTGTTTTTGTTGTCTTCTTCAGCACGTTTTCCTTTGCAAATCCTCTTTTAAAGCTGGTCTCACTGTTTATCTGTCATTTTTATTCTTCTGCTGTATTTTAACGTTTTTTATTTGATTGTGTACGATTTCATACAATGAATGCATAGTAACATGCATTATTGAATATTCTATGAAATGCCCTAGATAAGGCCATCTGGTAAGAAGAATGTGATGATGATGGCAAGTGAATAAAAACATTATACTAAACAATAAAACCCAAGAATAAGTTTATAATAATAGAATATGAATTTAAAGTAGCACTTCCAGTGCACTTTTTCTAATTGAGTAGCTTTTCCAAAAAAGGCTTCACCAGGAAATTTGACCATCAATAATTCAACAGCAAATATTTTTACCTTACATCTTCAAACTTAGAATAACATACAAAATAATTGGAGCCATCAGTCACTTTATTTTACAATTGTAATAAATTGTCTTACTTAACACTTACACCATAATGAGATGGAACATTGTGTATCTACCAACAAACATGTCAGAGCAGTTTTTGGCAATTTTAAAATAAAGAAAACTTTGTCTTCAGATGAAAGGCACTTATGTCTAAACTCAAAAGACATAAAGAAAAGCTAATTAACAGTGGTACCAGTTTTCAAGGCCTTTATGAAGAAAGAGGCAAGAACGTACTAAAGCACAAAGATGATGGAATGACATTTCACGACATTTCAATTTACAAGGGAGACTGGTTCCCATGTGCATTTTCATCCTGTTCTGGGAAAAACATGTGGCATAAAAGAGTTTATAAAACTATGTTTTCCCCAATGAAATCAAAACAGCCATAGTTCTGAAATCTTAATATGGTCTGAAGTGCTACAAGTGCACCCACTAGAACTACAGTAAACACTTCTAAAGGTGAAATCAAATTCAATTTGTTGTTATTCCCCTAGGTGTGTGTCTGTGTCAGTGAATATACAATAAAGAAAGCAAAAGGCACCACGCTTTGAAAAATGAATTTAACAATGAGAGCAAAACATACAGAGCTACTTCTTGTTCAGAGATAAGCTGAAGGGGAAAACATTGAAAATTGGCATGACTTTCTTTTCTAATATTTTCCTCCCACATCAACGCCAGATGGAAGGTTTAATATTATAAACGAAAGGCAGTTTTCCGTGTGCCAGACGTGGAGGTCCAGATGTAAGCGGGTTACCCCTGGGAGAGTGCAGTTTTCAGCTCCCTCAGAAGCATCGAGCCAATCACAGTCTTTTCAGTGTTGATGATGAGCTGTGCTGTTGATGCTTCCTTCAGCTCCACTGTAACAAGCACCAGGGCCTCAGCGTTCACAGTTTTAGCTGCAAACCTGAAAAACACAAAATGCTGCACATCAAAACTCTCCATTAAAACAATCTCGCATGGATTCCAGAGTCAAAAACGATCTCCATCAATTACATGCTTACGTCTAAATGGAACTGGACAGAAAACTACAGTACATCTTTAGCTGTACACATGATTTGATGTCATAAACGTGGTAGTCTGTGCTCTGTCTGCATGTTTCCAAAAGAACGGCACAAAGACTGAATGGAGATAAAACCTCATTGTTAGACTGTTTGAGTACAGCGGTCTGGCCCCCAACAGTGCAATGGGCAGCTTTGTGTGACCACAACCACACAAACACTTGGTGTATAAGGCACTGCTCCTCTGAAGATGTAGTCAGACAGCATCTGAAGAGATGTCACCCAGAAGGGGTTTAAGTTATTCAGCACAATGATTCAAGACTGCTGTAGAATTATTTATCAGTTGAGTCATATTTCAAGTTCAAAAGTATTGGTGATTCCATATACTCAGGGAGTTTATGAATAGCATTAATGCTACACACAACTTGGAAAAATGGAAGGTCCTTTTAGCTGCAGCAGAGCATCAGCTAAAATCACGATTACTGTATCTGAGTAGTTAATTTGAGCAAAAATACAGAGGCACAGACATTGAAAAAATTAAAAACCTCTGGACCTTCATTTAATGTGCAGTATATACAAACGTACTAGGAATTTAATGTGTTTGCCCACGCAGTACTTTTATATTATACTTCCAAATTCAAGTTGTTAGGGCTTCAGTGTGGATGTGGGTGAGGTGAAGTCTGTTATGGAGATCCGGAGCTTTCAGTGTTGAGGCTACTAGCATAAACTGTTTGCCTGTGGTTTGCATTCTAGGCTTAAAACACAAGGAGAAAGACTTTTCAAAGCCACACATGCAAAAGCAAATTGCACAGCGAAACAAAACGTATTTTCAAATTGCAGGTTAAAGCAATGGAGGGGAGTTACATCTACAACATATTCAAATATACTTTCAGAAAAAGGCAGTTGAAAATGAATATTAGACGTTAACATCCTACCGAAATGGCATTCTAATGTCAAATTAAAATGTTTCAAAGTGCATTTCATGCCATGTTTTTTTGTAATATACAACACTGTGGACCCTATATTCTATACTTAGTCATCAGTATACGTCAGAAAGATGGTTGAAAGATTTCTGAAAGTAGATACACCTGGAAGGCATTCTTCAATTCCACTGCACCAACTACTGTATTATCACTGTGTGCTATAGCCAACACTCAAAAACAGAAAAACAATTAGATATTGCTTTCTATATTGATGGAGGAAGCATTGAAGGCTACCAAAATGCAGTTTCCGATTGTGCTCTGCACTTCCTGCCAGCGTGGTTCACGACAGGAAGTTTAGGGACGCATGCGTCTCTCCTCCTCTGGTCCCCAGGACAATAAAACAACACTAAAAATAAAGTTAGCAGCAATTATTCCTCTGAAAAGGAGGGAAAAAATAATATGGTTTGAAAACAACCATCTCTACGCTCTCCCTCCCTGCCCCACACACAGCGTTGCCAAAACAACCAGATTCCAAAACACAGTAAATCCTCTAATTACACAGCATTACAAGGGGGGGAAAATGTCTATTTATTACTGCCTGTGCCTGAAAATCCATGTGGGGTGGCCTGGACTCCTGTCAATCCAGTTCATTCTTCCTAGACCCCATAGAGCAGGGTGTGTGGATGTGAAGAAGGGGTCAGAGAGTAAGACTGAGCGCTTTAAAGAGAGCGTCAAGCCCGGTCCCCTCCCAACTCCCAGAGGTATGGAGATTCTCACCGTTTTGTTCGTCGGCAACACACAGGAAAGTTGGCGCACATGGGCCTATTGAAAACACTAACAAGTGCCGAGCGGGTCTCCGACCTCCCGTGACCCCTCCTTTGCACAGCAGCCACTCCCCTCTCCCTTCTGAAAGCCACGTGTCTGAATTGGAGCCATCTGCCTCAATTTGCACAACATCTTTAGCCACAATGGGCCCCAGTTAGCCCTGACAAAGACTTACAATAGCCAATCTTAAAACACTGCTGGGCTGTCAGCACGCTGTCGGCTATTCAAGAGCAAACCAACTGGACAGTGTCTCATGTCTAACAATTAGCACAGAGCTTGCACTACGCCTCACGGGGCCCGTGGGGACCTGCTTAATTACCATCAACATAAAAGAGGGAGTTTATCACAAGATACTCCAAAAACGTCACTTCAGACTTAATTAAAATATTAGCCACTTAAGCAGGAAGCAGATTCTCTTGAAATGAGGAGTAATTTCTTTTTTTTCTTCTCTTAATTACATCAACATCTTCTAGCATATTACTCAAAGGTGCATGAAGGCACTTGTTGGGATAATTTTATGTCCGCTGCTCAAACAATTAATATGTGCAGAAGGTTATTAATAAAATAATTTTATTAAATTGTAACGGCATAAAATGTTTTCACCATCAGACAAATTGAGGAGTTTACAGTTTGCCCGTGTAGCTCCACTTCAACGAACAGCTTCAGTTTCAAGACACGTTAGAATGTTGCAGAGTACAATTTATTAACAAAAGAAGAATTAGGGAAATCCCAGTGCAGCATTTATTCAATGTATAAAGTGATTTAAAAAAAAAAAACTAAAAATGAATGAAATACAATATTCAATAACAGGAATAAAATCTACTTTGGAGACCTAAAAATACAGATTCTTGGTCAAACCATCGCAGACCTTTCCTCGGCCTTTGACATGCGAAAGGATTTTGAGTTCAAATACGTTTATTTGCACATGCCAGAATAAACTACATGCCAGAAAACTGAAACTTTAGTAAACACTTCAAAACTGGAACAAGATGTAAAACTATAACATGAAAATGTCAATATTGAAAAGTCAGGATGCAACCTGCACACTGAGGTGACTTTCTTAGCTTTGTAATGGCAGCCAGATACTAAGGTCTTGCTGCATTTCATGAACCAGGAAGAAAAACTTGCATGGAGGACAATGACTAAACATGATCTTTAAAATTCAGGGGAAAACTGAGCAGCATTTTTGGTCTTTTCACCAATTCTCTGAAGAAGAATGCTGCCTCAGCGTTGACGTACTGGTATAGTGAAATACCTTTACAATAGGGTGGAATAATCTCCTTCACTATGGGCAAGATATGCAGAATTTCAGGAGACAATCTAGCTCCCTATATCTGACTGTCTGCAAAAGCGGGAAGTCTTTCCTAATAGACCATATACAGCAATATTCCTAACTAAGGCTAAGATACTGGCTTCATTCTAGACTACATATGTATTAGCACCACGTAGCAGCCTGACAAAAATGCAAAACCTCAAACCTATTTAATATGCCTTGGATATCTGCTAAACAGAAAAAATTGAGTTCCTTGACTGGGAAGATGGGCATTATCAGAGGAGTGTTCCCTCACTTCTGATGGGCTAGAAAGTAAACAGCTTAGTAGGGAATGAAAATCCAACACCCAACTCAAAACACTAAGTGATAGAATATTTGGTTATCTTACTTTTAAATAAGGATGTTCTTAGCAATATTTATTAAGCTACAAGCAGAATGACACAGGCTAGGAACACTTGCTGTGATACACATTCAATTTCTACGTATACACACAGCCATTCTTCAGCGATTTGTGTCTCAGCACAACTGATGTCCTCTACCAAGCTGTATGGCTTGTAAATTTATATCCTTAATCTATTATTTATTCTGCTATTACAGCACCCAAAGGCACTTATTTTACACAACAAAACATGACCTTGGTAGACTACAACCATATCCATGTCACACATGTACAGAGATGCGTCTGTGATTCATTGCCTTGGGGCTCTTTCCCAGCTCCTTGCTGTTTAAATAAACTGGTGGCTAATAGAGACACACTCAAAAGGCAGCCCAAAACCACACACTCGTCACACTGAATTTCAATTGAAGCCTCAAGCACACTTTTTACACATAATTTTAGACATAAATCAGCTTTATGAATGCTCTGCAATAGGGTACATTTGTAACATATCCCCCTTATGTGTACTTGCCAATGTGAGCTCTTGACAAATACCGCATTAATCCCAGGTAGGGCATAATGATCAACACCTGTTCTACAAATTTCCATTTTAAACAATTCGAAGGTAATTAAAATGAAAAATACAAGACATTATTTTAACAATGATACAGATATAAACTCAAGTTCTAACTATCATTAGGTCTCTAAATTTTATGTCTAATAAATATTATTTTTTTCAGTAAATAAACTTAAGCTTCTTGTAAAACCAAGTACCTTATTTGAATTTTTCACAGAATGAATTAGGAACACATGTACAGTACACTAGTCATTATCCTTATGTTGTCCCTGTATCCATGTCCCACCAACGGTAAACCTTAAACACATCTTCCTGTAAATCTGTTTTTTAAACACTCATTCTCAAGTGAAGTACACAAGTTATTTCTAATTCATTACACCTAATTCAGGAAGACATTAATCCTGTCTTTTACTATTTTCGGAGCAAGAGTTAACTTAAAAATGTGAATTCACTCCCACCTGCTCTCGACAGGCAGACCCATCTAGGAGAGAGAGGAGATGGAGTTTGACAATCACCTCTTATTGTAGCTTTGGCATTCATAAGCATCCCTCAGCGTTCAACTAACCGAAGCATTAATTGCATTATGAGAGGCAACAAAACACCAGACTATGAGATTACACTGACAATTTATAGAACTACTACGAATATTTCCGTTTTGTTTTTGTAACTAATTCTCATTTTCCTAATGCTTGCCATTCATTCACTGTTTTTATGTCTTCTTCTAACTTTACCCATTGCTTGGTGTAATTACATATGGTTGATAGGCTATTAGCAAAACCTGAGACTACCCATAGTATCTGGACTATACAGTAGGTCTATTGTATGCATCGGCTACAATTTAGATCTTCATCTGTCACTTTTACATCATTGGTCTACTCACACAGATTCAATTCAAAAATAATATTAAATTTAGCAGTTTATCTGCTGTAAAATGTTTAAATTTTGTTTCTGGTTAGGAGCTAATCATAACGTTTACAGAAGTGTGGAATTACAGAAGTACACCACTGCATCCATATGATTGTGTTATTAGAAGATTAAGATTCAAATTTTATTTTATGAATTTAGACTTAATTAAATAGTACTCTATTCCTGTATTACACTACTACAAATACATAGCTTCATCTTTGCTGTAAAATAGCTCATTAATGGATAGATTGCCCAGAAAGGACAATTCATAATATTACGTAATATTATTATTATTACATAATATTATTATGTAACATAATATTATTATTATGTAACATAACATAATATTACAGGAGACAATTTAAAATTAATAACCAGAATATCTTTCACAATTCACAACAGCAATCACTCCTGCAGTATTGAAGATTAGCTCTTAGGTACTATCACAAATTATGCTTTAGTTCATTAGATTGCTAAAATTTGGTCAAAACAAAGCAAAAAAAAGCAGGTTTTAACATTTCCAAAAGCGCAGATCTACTGCTAACGTGGCCTGTTAATGTAATTCAATTTAATCATTGGCATTTCAGTGCTGAATTTATTTTAATCTTTCAGGTGAGGCAGATGGCATATTAGATGAATAACCATTTGGCTTGCAAAATCTGAAAGGCTTTGTACCTAACTTAAGGTAAACGGCGAGGCATATGCAGTTCGGAAAGTAATACTGAAAACTGATTTACTATAGGGGAAAAAAAGAACTGCAACACTGCAGTGTTTGGGAAGGAAAGTAGCTACATTATAATGGGAGCTGCCTCAGCAAAATGAATTTAGGAGCTTGATACTCCTTCTGGCCATCCCTTAATTTAGCTAATCCTACGCTGATCCTTTTACTTTATGTTTTAACGGGTACCAGCAGTTGTGACAAAGGCCCACTCAGGCTAACACTCTTTTGACATGAAACCTTCAATTAATGTCAGCTGAAGCAGACACAATCCTATTAGCAAGAAAGACGACCACAGGATGCAGCTCCCTGCCCTAGCTGTACAGAAATAATTAGCCTAAAGTTGACAAATGTGTAATGAGGCCACACAAAGAATGCAAGAGGATGGAGCTGCAGGGGAGGAAGTCCTGATTTCACACACACAGCAGACACACAAACTGCTCCTACTGTAACAACTTAAGAGTCTCTCACTGCTGGGCAGCTCACAGATGGCCACATTTGCAGGTATAAAGTGATATATATTTTAAGACAGAAGAATTCAATTGAACAGTATAAATAGAGTAAGAGTAACACAAGCAATAAAGAGTAATACTGCTTTTATTTTTACAATAAACCTAATTAATAATAGCTTCTACTCCACATTAGAAAAAGACTCTGTAAAGAAAGACAATGTATAACCCGACAGTCTGATGTGATATGTGCATTTATAAATAAAAGTACTGTTCATATCAATCTTCTTCTTAATTAAAGATATCAAATTCATTGCTACATATGCGACAGCTCATCCAAATAAACCATCTGGCAGATACATTTTCATTTTTAGGAGGATGTGATAATAAAAGTGGAGGTAAACCTACAGGAGAAAGGAAAAAATGTAATAAAAGCTCATTGGAGAAATACATTTATATGACTACAAATTATGTTAAATTAAAATCCGTTTTTAAAAACCAGTTAAATTCTTACAGCTTATCTGAAGAAATTTCCAAAACACATCTCAATAATAAATCCACATAATAATGAAACATTTATTAAAAATTAAATGGAAGGATCTCCAAAGAAGATGCTGAAATTAACAAAACCAGCTCTGAATTAAAAAATGATACAAAGCTTAACAAACTAAATACTATGTTAAGAACAAGAGCTAAGTTTCTCTGTGGGCAAACTGCGTACCTACTTCATTTGTTACACAGTAAGCATTTCGCCTGCTGTTTGAAAATAAGGACTCAATTGAACGATTTCTTCTGGGGATTTTGGTCATCTAACTGCTTATATGATTTATGACTAATTCTCTCTTTTGCCCATCAATTTGTATTTTTTAAGACTTATTTTCAATGATGTCAGATAGAAAAAGCAGTGCTGCCTCCTAGTGGAAAAACCGCAGAACGCCAGAAGTGTAAACCCACATCGTGTCACAACAATAAGAGCTTTCTCCTGACTCGCGTGTAATGATCTCTTAACTCGCGTGTAATGAGAGCGGCCGTTATTTTTTTTCTCAAATTTTTAATTTGAAAAGGTAGTGAATGAAATGCGTTTAGGGAAATCATTTTTTAAAAACAAAACCATTAAAGAAAATGTTATACCTGTTACAAGGTATACAGAAAGGCTTACAACTCTTTTTTAGAGGTTACCTGGCATTTAAAATGTTAACATAGTGCTTTGTTTAGACACTATTAAACTATTTTGAAAGAGTGATACAAATGTTTTAAAAAGGTTATAAAGGTCACAAAGGTTTAAAATCAAACTAGCAGATGCTAGTATAGTGTCTGTGTCTCACATTGTTTTTAGTTGTCAACTTTGGGGACTAAAACAGCATAATACGCATTTGATGACAAAACAAATCTGAAACAAAATCACAGTCCATGATAAAGACTAATCTTGGAATTCCTAATACTAATTGAGGTAAGCAAGTAAAGAATGAACAGTAATTGAGATCTGTAAAGTAGGGGTGATTCAGTGTTTATGTCCTAGGTTCTTAAATGTGCTATTTTTTAAATGTGAAAACATTTCCAATTTCTGCAATTTAGCAACAGATGGATATTAAAAACTCTTCTTTGAAATTGTGAAAATTAGAAGGTTCTTCTAATAAAATGAGCTGTCCCCTGCTATTATGGGAAATGTGGGAGAAATTTGCAATGGTGACTCCCCTAGATGTAATTAAAATACAAACTAAAGTTAACAACAATAGGCAAAACAAAAATGCCTACGAGTTCAGCTTTCAATAATTACTCTGCAAAATAAAGCTATTACAGCCAGTAGCAAAGCATATCCAAAAAGTGTTTAGGACAAGAGGAAAACAACCATTAAAAAAAACAAACAAAAATAGTTATTGGAGAAAAACCTAACCAAGATGCTGTGCTCAGTTGCCTGTATGTTTTTAACACATATTGTCCCTGCTTCACCAAAAATAAACTCCAGATCACATATTTAGAAGTCAAGGAAGTGATGGAAGTAGGCACATAAATCCTCATGTCCAGTTCAGTCTGATAACATTCGGTTAAAAAGAAAAAAAATCACAAAACAAGGACTCATTGATAACATGTAATTGATTCATTAATCAGATACCAGGGTTGTAACCGAGAAACTACCATATCTCAGGATGACATCCATTCTGCTTTGAAGAACATTTTTTGACAATTATCTGGATTGGCCTGCAATGAATTTAGGGCTGCAGTTGTAAAATGAGAGCTTTCATCAAAAGCTGGTAATTGAGAGTGACCCATGCAATGAGTTCTCAGGGATACCATCAGTCCAGATCAATCAGGTCTCAGCAGGTGTGAAAATGTATTGGCAAGCGGCGTTTCACTTTCTGCCGTTGTCAGTGAAGTAATCATCGTGATTAGAAAAACTCTCTCTCCAATGCAGCCAGTGGCCACACAGAGCCAATGATATATTTTTTTACGATCTTTGGCTACAGCTAGCTATGGTGATGCCCGTAAGCTCCCCCTCACACCCACGCCCTCTTGTTCGTATGAAAGGCAGCAAAACAACTATAATTATAGCCCCATTTATTATGATAAGGTAAAGGGGAAAGGTTCTGTTACAAGGTACTGATTTATTTACGGTTTATGATTTATAAATATTGCAGGTACCTGTAGCTGACATCATCCTTACGTATCTCAAAGGGATATGGCTTCAGGATTATGGAAGGAAACTGCTTTAACTTGGAAAAGGCACATAACACATCTAACTTTCTCTCAGTAGGCGCTTATATTATTTAAGGTACCTTTGTGTGAACATTTGAGGTACATTCTGAACCAGATCCCTCCCAGAATCATTTAAAGATTAAGGAGAAATAATGATTTCACAGCAGCACTTTTAGGGACAAGTTTTAAAGACAAAATGCTGTCTGACTAGATTGTTGAGCTTGTTAGAAGCATTCATTCGGACTTTTGAAGGCTTGGTATTATCTTCCTGATAAACTGCAGGTGGATTAGTTCAGTTTTGATGTTTTTTTTTTAACTTTCAGAAGTCTGTTTCTCCACTGTCAATTGCTGTGTAAGCCAATTTAATTCTCCTATGGTTTTGTTATGGTAGTTTCTATTGGATTGCTACATGAGCAGTTTTTGAAAATTCACTGTCATTATCTTGAGATTTCTCTGTTGACTTCCTGTGACTGCACCTCACTAACAATTCTGCACTCTTTCGGGTACATCCCCTTTTTATTTCCACAGATTCCTGTCATTTACACTGACAAAACACTCACCTATTGAATCTTTTATAACTAGTCGACTTCTATCCCTTGTTGTCTTGGAAATAATCAGTCTAAGAATTTCTGTTCAATTACTTGTGTGGGGACTAATATTCCTTCTAACCTCTGTTTTTAATCGGTTATTGTTTCTCCTCAGAGACAATCTATCAAGCCCATTTTTAAGAAGAAATTTTGATACCGTATGTCTGTCGCTTCTGTTCTTCTGCTACGAGGCTTATCCCCAACCACAACACAGAAAACTTCACCCAGATATTACAGGTCATAACTTCTGTCTCTCTCACTGTATAAAACTCCACTGAAGACGCAGCACTGCAAGATGAGTAGTAACTAAAGCACGACAGCACCTGGTATAACTGTGGGCTCAGGAACAAGAGCTGCAGCTTTGAGCGACATGAGGGTTTTCTCACATACAGTACATTTAATGACCTGGACTAAGAATCTGCTCTTACACCCGGCAGACTGAAACATTATTACTTTGAAAGCATACAGACTCGATGAAGTAAAAATCCAGACTGTAAACCTTGGCTCGACTTTACTGCGCACACTACCAGTTACTCCATCCAGATAGCACAGATCTGGAAGAGCACCTACTTTTCTTGAGGTCTGCTTGAAGAAGCTCCTTCTCCTCAGGTGAATTAGTGTGTGGCGTTCCACTGGACTCAGTTCTCGGACCTTAATTTGCTACTTTAGTGTTGTTTGAAGGAAAAAAAATGCTGATAACACAAACAAATAGGGAATATACTCCATACTCCAGTGCAACTCCTTGGTACAGGACTAAGGATATCTATTTATCTGCGAAATCTTTCATCTTTTCATTTTCTTTTTACGTTTTAAGTGGTAGATACCAAAGTACAACTTACTACAACTTCAAAAGATGAAGTCCCCTTTGTTTTCTTCATGTACCAAAAACAACCTGCACAACAAATACCTTGGTATTTATGAGTAGGTATGTACTCATGGTTTAAGTTACTTTTTTTTATTCGTTAACATATACAACAGAACCAATAGGAAATAAACAGGCCTCTTTTCACATATTGGTAACAAAAGATTGATGACTAGGTGTAATTTGTGCTATTGGTATTCAAGATGAAATATGAGGTTTTGAAATGAAGGTCCTCCTATTCCCTGTCATTGATTTCTACCTAC
>NC_142614.1:45792256-45809756 GCF_059453375.1 Lepisosteus platostomus | reverse complement strand
TTTCTCAAGGACTGGTGCACAATTGGATGGGCATTGTCAAGGACAGGCTGCGAGTTGGCCAGGGCTCTTTTTAGGTTCTTAGCTACAGAACCACCACTCCAGTCTCTCAAGCAGTTGTGGGTTAGTGGTGCTGTCTGTGTGGGATGTGCCTCTGGCTGCTGAATCTCCAGTATCTTAGGCAACATTGCCTGTCATATGTTAAGATGGAAGGGGATCACAAAAAGTTTTAAAAAAGAGCAACGCTGCTCATGAAGACGGCCAGGGAGGAAGAGTGTACCTACACATCCTCGTTCTTTCATCTGTGAAGTCGCAGGGAGGTCACCAAAAAAATTAAAGAGGCTAACTCCATAAATTCTTAACAAATATCTGTCTAGTTTAAAAGAGGTCATTCCATTTCTCTGGGGATGTACAGTACATCACAGACTAGTAAAATGGAATAACAGAAAGCCAAGGTCAATATTATTGTCAATATTCAGTTATCTTTTCCTCGACTTGACTGCATTTCAAAATAACACCACTGTTATTTTGTCCATTTTTGTGCGTGATGAAGTGGGACAAATATATCGACACATATTCAGGGTTATAGTGTTAGCGTTTGATTGTGTTGTGGTATGTAGGGAATGATTATTGGAATGTGCTAACTTAGCTATACGGCTCTGTATATGTCACCAATGGCCTCGTGCTCTGTTCAAGTGAGATAAGAACTTACTTTGTAAAGTCAGCAGTAATTGGTTTGTTTCTCTTAACGAGGTTGTTAAGAGAAGCGAACAGGACAAAAACCTGAAACACTAACTTGTCACGTACTACATGAGACTATACTGTATAAAAAGGGTTTGAAAATTTTAGGTTCTTGTCTGCTCTGTGCTGGTGTGCGTACTGAGTTCAACAAAGGCTGAATCTGTAAAAGGCTCTGTTCTCCTGCTCCTCTTGCCTACAAACAATATTCTTCAGCTCTACCCACTGTGGGGAGATGCATGCAAAAGGTACTAAGCACGTTTTCATTTGGATGTAATGATTTCATTCAAATGACAAAGCCCCAGTCCTTCACTTTCAGAAGTCCATGCAGACCTGATCTGCAAACATTTAATGTGGGGGAAAAAATGGGTCCAAGGAATTCTGTCACAAGGTAAAATTGTTCATGTCCCAAGAGACACCTCATTAGCTTTCCTCCCTGTTTAAACAGCCCTTACAGCTGACAAACTGATCTTACTATTACGTGACTCATCAAAGCGACTAGCATTGTTCATTATGATGCATCTGGAAAAGAGCTGCACATTTCTAATTTTTTGTGGCACATATAAAACTGCAAACACATTAGCTTTTTTTATTACTCTCAAAATTAGCTCAAGAGTCATGAGTCTGGCATCCACATGAAACTATCAGAGATGCCAATTTTGCATCTGTCCAACCAAGACAAGTCATTAGCCAGCTGGTACGCTGGCAGATTGTGGCATGACCTTGATTAGAAACTCCTGCCACAAGACTGACATTTCAGATCGCCTCGTGATAATGGGTCACACTCGTCACGGCACTCAGAATTATCATTTGTTACAAAGCCATTAGCAGACTCACACTGCTAGACAGAATGCTCAACATTTATTGTTCTCCTACCATCGGAATGCTCACAGCAAAGATATCTGAAAACAACTACAGCATTTTCTCTGAAAAATTGAAGTCAAATGTCAACTCCTCATAACTGGTGAAAAACATCCCTCATATTCAAATGGAATTCATTTCAAAGCCCACATTCAAAGGGTTTTAGGTTCTGACCTCGCAAAGTCCCATTCTGTTGCCTGCTGTAGGGAAAAAAAAGCCAAAAAAGGCCACATCTGAATTTTCTGAAAAGCGCTTACAAATAAAATGTATTATCATCATCATCAGAAACCACTTCTTGACTTCTATATATGCAACTATTATGACATCTCTGGGTTTTATGCTCTCACTCAGCACTTTGCCTTTAAGTATCATACATCACCAGAACAAAAAAAAAAGATGATGACATGTAACACAGACCTGCTCAATCCTGGAACCAGGACTAATACTGCTGGTTACTTCAGATGCGAACTAGTCCAATCTGGAGCACTGTTATTTTTCCTTTAGTTTAAGGAGGGCCCAAATAAGAGAAGCATTGTTAAAAAAGTCCACAGTGATTAATTATGTTATGCTTTCACAGGAGGTTTAAAAACGTGGATACAACCTAAATGCAGAGACCAATGCACCCAAACTACAACAGTTTATATACTGTAGAGAACAGTAACACCTTCCGGTTTGTTGGGATGCTAAGGGAATAAACATTAAATCAACAGGTCGGGAAAGCACGATCGCCCAATAATTTGGAGCAAAGTAAAACTATCAAGGCTCCTTAAAAGAAATGATAAAGCAAACAACTTATCTTTTAAAGAGAAAACCACTATACCAGATTTATTCTCCATCGTCTATGATCAAATAGGCCAAACAAGTTATGAAAATGGACTGGAATGCGACAGTAGCAATTCTCATTTAATACTGCTGAATATATAATCTTTATTACAAACTCAATTTTAAAAATATGTCAATACAAACATACCACAGTTAAAAATGTAACAGAAATAAGATAAACAAAGGCTTACTGCATTCTCCATCCATTAAGCTACCAAAATACACTAGCAGATACATTTATACCAAGCTGAAAATAATTTTAGGTTAATAAATGTTAATGATGTTTATTTTCACAAAAGAAAAAAATATATAAATGAATCTACAAAAAGCACATTGATATTGAACAGATCCTATGTATATCAAACAGCCTAAAAGGTAATTAAGTGAAACTAAACAAATGAATATTGCAAAAGACAACTAATTTGCTACAAACTTTTAGAGACTTTTTAAAATTTGTATTCAAAGACAGAAAAAACAGAAAACCACATTAAAAAATATTTACCTTTAAAAAAGCTACATGATGGAATTTCATACACTTCAAGCTTTTTGTAGGCCCACTCATTTTTAATTTCAGAACAATCGACCAGTTAAATCTAGGAGGTGAGCTATGTCTTGCTCTCCCAGCTCTTAGAGACAGACATGATTGTCATGCAAAACACACCCAATGATTGACATTTGCGGCCAATTGATCTCCACATTACTCCCATCTCCCCTTCCCCCACACGCTTTCTGATAATACTATTGATCACTACACTGACGATCGGTTTCCATTTTCTGATTTCAGGCAGGCCAATTAAGAAGGTGAGTAATTGTGATTACACTGCTACAGGATCAATTGTATTTGATGCAAGACAAAGTGCTTGTCTGGGAGGAGCAACAAGAAAGAAATGATGATCACTTTTTGCATTCTATTTCTGCCTGCCTGAATAAATAAGTCTTTTTTACCCCCCCCAGCAAATAAACAGCTGCCATAATCACCCAGATCTTAATTTAACCTGAAATAAGTTACAGCTGTGCAGATCTTTCCATTATTTTGCTATACTAATTTGGCCGGGGTTATAATGTGATTCTGGGTTACATACTAGTAAGATGTCAGCTACTCTTCTATTATTAACCTCTAACTACAAAAGAAGGCAAGGTCCTTAATATACTGTATACTGGAAGACACTTTAAATTGTTTCGGACAAAAAACATAGAACATAAAAGTCTTTATGTGTAAACTCAGAATCAACAGAAAAAAAATGAAAATCCAAATGCTGAGGGAAATGCTGATGTACCTGCATTAAAACTGAATACTATATATTTGATTTTAGCAATATACAACTTTATGAAGTGAAACAATTATAAGGTATGGGCATAAAAGACCACAAATGCAACAGGAGTGTTTGAGTGGTCTAAATTTACCATTACAATTTTAGTTGTACTACTGGCTGTATAGTTGATCTGCAAATTTCCCATGCTCGCGTTCACTTGTTTGTGATTCAGTCTGGCCGACAGGGTCTTGGATGAAAGAAGAGCAGAGCTGGATGAAACAGAGCGAGAGGTCAAGTGGAACTTTCTAATTAGCTGTGCAAAAGACTAGGATCATAAGTCGAATCTAGCTAATGAGTGAGCCTCTTCCTGTCCCGTGTCCAAGCACCCAATATACAGCATCTCTCAATATTTCAATGTGGTCTTGTTTGTATATTGTAACATACATTCCCGGTTCTGTTTGCGGTGTGGAGAATGACAGGCTGGAGACGACTTTCCAGGCTCTCAGACAGTTTTATTGCCCATTCTTTACAGTGGGGTGCGTTAGTCATGCAGAAAAAAGTGCAGGCATCCCTTGAACATAGAGGAGGGATTCATGTTGTTAATTTTATCTGATTACTTTAAGTTTGTGATTACTGTTGTTTGTTTTAGTTAATCAATTTTATTTTAATTAACTTGAAGGCACTGCATTAATACTTTAATTATCATATAAGGGGGTTACTTATGCCATTTAACCATAAATACTGTTGTACATTATGCGACAGTATAGGGTTGGACTAGGTTAAATGCAAATTTGATTAATCACGATGGTCCTCTGCACTGAACCCTTGCAAATGTTGAGACCCTACTATATTGCAAAACTAAGATGCACTTATATGGAAAGAAAAGCAAAACAAATTAAAAGACAAAAGGAATTCTGTCTGGCAGGCCACTGTAAGAAATATAATTCTGGATCAGCAAGGTCCTATGATTTTAAAAGGCCAAATGTTCTCTCTGAGACACATCTGGTGTTAAGGTGTGCCAAATCATATTTGATCTCATCTGGACCTCTGGGAACGGGCACAAAAACATTATGAAGGACTTCAATAAAATAACTGCTGTACCTTTTTTGAATGAAGGTATAAATAAATGAAAAAAATGTCCAGTTAATTCTCAAAAAGTCAAAGCCAAACCAATTTAAAAAGAAGCAATCAACACTTGAAAATGTGAAAACAATACTTGTGAGTCTCACCCACCAAGGTGAAATTGACTTGCAAAATGGTCTGTAAATCCGTCAGAAATAAGCAAAAACAAAACCTAAGTGGAAAAAAGGTTTGCATCCAATTTATTCTTTAGACTTCTGTCTAGGAGGCATTTAATTAATGGGAAAATACTCTCTTGAATAACCTACATTTTTTCCACCTGTCCATTATAAGTTTTCAAATGGGCAATATGGTGGAAAAAAAAGAAGCTCAAACCTTTTCATGCCGCTACCAAAACTGAGAATTAAATCTGGAATAAGCACTGTATTTGAGATCCAATTATTCTTGAAAAAACATTTATTTAAATACCAGAACAATATCACAGAGTCTATTTCATTCCATTCAAAGAATATTATTTGGCAAATTCACACAAATGACTTGAAATATGCAAAAACAAAAAAGTAGCAATAATAGTAACACTATTAAAAGTAACCAGATACAGTGATGTCTCGAGTTACTTAAATTCACATTCTGAAATTAGACAATAAAGGAACAGCCTAAAATGGGAGTAAAATCTGAACAACAGAAGCAATAAAAATCAGAATGGAAATTTGCATAAACAAATGACTAAGTACTGCATATTACAATAAATAGAAGCCAGTCAAAAAAATGGAACAGTCCATCAATCTAAATGTCCGGTACCTAGTGTGTTATTTATGAATTTCAACTGTTCATGTGCTAGTGAAAATATATGCAAGAAAGGACTCTACACAGTAGGTTCAGTGTAGTTAAGTTAATTTCTGGAATTCCCCTAAATCAACAAAAAGTATAAGATAAAAAATAATGAGCTAGATTTTGTGTTGTACAGAGAGCAAAACGAGATTTAATCAAAAATTTGTAGGAAGGCATTGCTTGCTCACGCCATCTTAACTGTCTTTTTCAAAGGACTTCTTGTTGCCTCGGCCCATTATGTCTGGAATGTGTCCCGCAAGCGACAGAAGCAATAAGACAAAAGTGATCACCATCATATTCGATTCAAAGCTCCATGTGTTACGGCGATCTGATGCCATTGACAACTGGCATCATTGCAAACATTCCAGGTCTTGCAGTATCCTCAGTGGGGAAAAATAAGGAACAATACAGAAAACATTTTGCAGATACTGCTACATGACAGTAGTTGGGGTAGAGTATGTTAAACTGTATGTTATTGGATGTTACTGTAAGTTATTTGGATATGCATAAAGATTTTACAAACATAACTGTTCTATAAATTGAAGGATTACAAGTTGCCTTTTATGTTTTTCCTAAATGGACACTTGACAAATTATACATAGCAGTATTACAGGCTGTTTAATCAAAAACATTTGAAGAGAAATGGTTGATGGCAATATGATAGATATTACAGGTAAATGATACATTTTAAGCCTTAAACTGGCTGTTATTCATTCTGTTCACTTTAAAACTAAGTGTACAGGTATTTTTACTGAACACAAATAATAAAAAGGTAAACCAAAGAAAACCAGAGTACACATAAGGGGTGACAATTAGTGGAGTACCACAGGTATCTCTATAAGGACCACTGCTCTTCTTGATTTAAATAATTTAGATCCTGGCATAGTTAGCAATCTGTGTTCTAACCTGACTATCTGATATCTAAATAGGAAGATCTGCAAAAAGAATAGAATGAAAATCAAAGATCTAGACATGTTAGACTGGTTTAACCATCTGGCAGGTGACATTTACTGTAGACAATATGGAGTCTTACATGCAGGTAATGAACATCGTCTAGACCAGGCCTTTGTGCCTGCAGGTTTCTAGGTCTCTTTAAATTAGCAGCACCTGAAGAGCTGTGAGACGTTGTGAAATTGGTCTCATTGAGGCAATAATGAGCTGATTTAGGTTGTTAAGAGCTGACTTGGAATGAATACCTAGACACACCAGCCCTATAGGCAAAGACTTTCCCACCCCCATACTAGACAACATAGGAAAGCAAAAAAAAATGAATAGAATCTAAGGATATATAGCTAAAAGTGCAGAAATTTTTAAGTCAATACATGTCAAAATTATACAAAGTGTTAATACGGAAAAAGCAAAAACTAATATACTACAATATCCATCCATCCATTTTCTAACTGTTTTATCCCATTCAGGGTCACATGGGAGCCAGAACCTATCCATGTAAATACTGTGCACAAGGAGAGGGTGCGACACAACACCAGTGTTCAACATTGGACACGACACCAGTGGTCCAATAAATTAAATTCAATAGTTTGTGCTCTCCTTCTCTTACCCTTTAAGTCAGGCATGTTTGAACAGCTGCTGTTGGGGACAGGTTCAGAACACTTCAGTACAGAACTTAAGCGTCTGAGAGCTTCAGTGCAAGTAACTGCTATACCTTACTTATTATTTTCTGTACAGCTTTTTAAACAAACGGTTTGCAAACATACTTGCAGCAGAGTAATACATTATCCCTGTAAATGGAAGATAAATATTGTTCCTTCCAGTGAATTTCATTTGCATATCTTTTTGCTATGTCTTATGATACAGAGAAGAGGTGGGCAATATGATGACATACCATACATCGCAATATTTTTCTTGATGATATTAGTGTCACGGGAAAAAAAACTGTGATATTGTCTTGACATAAGTTTAAAATGGGATCCTTTCTATACTGTTTTTCTTAAATTCTTCATTTTCTGACTTCTAAAGAAGGTTCTTTACTGTGTACATACCAAATACTGCTTGTGTTCAGAATAACACAATAAACAATCTCCTGAAATGCCTTGTGCATTTGCTAAGATCGTAAAATATTTTCTTTTAATTGTACTGCCCTGGCTCACAAAAAAAAAATATTTCAATAAGGCCTTGCTGTTGGTTGGGTTTCCTGTTCTTGGAAAATACAACAAAGGAGGGATTACTATGATAAATGGGATGGAATAGTAAGATAGTAATATCACTTTATTAGCCATATACAATTTCTTGTATTAGGAATTTGTCTTTTCTCATACCCCAGCTTGCTCTCAATGAGACACTCAGACGGAGAGAAGCTTGGGGTCAGAGCGCAGAGTCAGCCATTTATATGGCGCCCATGGAGCAGCTGGGGTTAAGGGCCTTGCTCAGGGGCCCAACAGAGTAGGATTCCTCTGCCACCCATGGGATTTGAACCTGAAACCTTCCAGCCACAGGCGCAGATCCTTAGCCGCAGTGCCACCACACCACAAGAAACAGTTAAAGAAATCCACTTTTATGTGAAAGAAAGAAATGGCCTTTTATTTGCTTGCTAATACACATACAAATGATTCTTATTTTTACCTTTCAAAGCAAAGGGGTATTTAAGGAATAGTAATTCAGTAAAGGGCCCATGAAGTATCCTGAGGCTTTTGAAAAAGCAGGACAAGCAGACTGATATTTTAAATTTCACATCCTGCTGAAATGAGTTGCATCACAGTAAAGGATTTGGCGTTGCTTATATCCCTTCTTGGCCATAAGTTTACATAGGTGCTCTAGAAATCCCGAATCAGATGCGTGGTCATTTGATGACAAATACAGTCTTTACACTGAGGGGGCTAAAAACACTTGGTAAACTTTCAAACTTGGTAAACCAGCCTCTGCTGGTTCAAAGTTCTCACCCAAATAGTTGCCGCAATTCTCTTGCTTTTAAACTTGCTAACCATAAACTGTCAAAGCAGCTATGATTTTTGACAGCAAAAGCTGAAATGGGGATTTCAAAAAGATGACTGCAAAGTTTTACTGGATATTATTTAGTTTCATAGTTATCATCAACTTTAAACTTAATTCCTCTCTTGTACTGTGTCCTAACTGGGAGATCAGGTTTCACGCATAAAAGCAAACACATTTCCCACCCTTTACAATGCCATCCTTACATAATACCTTTTTATAACTCTACCCCATCTTACTGTCTCAGGCTTAGAGGAATCGAGAACCAGAAGTGAATTTATTAAGTCATTTTATATTGGTCACAATTATTATATAGTCATATTAACTGGCATTTCCTTATAAATACTTTGAGATCTTTGGTCCATTGCAAATAAGACCTGCTTAAAAATGCCAGGTGTCACTAGTTATAGCCACTCTCTTAAAACCATTTACCCTAATAGTATGAGTACTAATAAATCTTTATCAAAAAGGTCCTGCAAATCCTATATTATCTGTAAATGCTCAAATGTTTTAGGTGTATGCTTAAAGTAGACTATAGCAATTGACAATATAACAAGGCTTCTAAAGTAAAAAAAAAAGCCTACATTCATCACCAGCATTAGAAATATAACATTTTCTTTAATTACACTGAAATCAATCCCTAATTAAAATCCAATCAAACAGTATATTGAAAACAAACAGTCTAACATTCATAAATTGTTTAAAAAAAAGATAAGGCTGTTATTGAATTTCTCCCCTGAGATGATTCAGAACTCAAAATGACACTGCAAACATACAGATTTATGATCATATAAAACCTATATCTAGTTGCAGCAATTAATCTGAGAATTGCTTCATTAATGAAACAAACAAAAAAATAAAGAGGGGAAAAAAGTAGTTGCAGGCCTGCATGAGAATGTCAGAAAGAACTGTTCCACAGCCTGAGGCAAAGAAAAAATATAATACTAATCTATCACAAATGCTTATCTAACAATCCGTAATTTGGTGAGCTGTGTCATTGGGCTCACATTGTCCAGATCATTAAAATTAATCTACCTTTAATGTCTGAGGCAAATCTATTTATGGTGACGTTATTCATAGCCTGGCATTCCATTATATTGATCAGTGTTGTTTGTCTAATAGGAAAATAATAAAAAATTACTAGGCAATGTGGAGGAAAGTAATCGGTTTTTATATATAACACTAATGCACCAGACCTCCCAAAACATAAAGGTGATAATCTGCATAAAATCAATGGGATATGCTACAATTCTTATTTTCATTATTGGCTTCATAACTACCTATTTAAATTGCAATTTCATTTCCACATTGTTATAAGGATGAGGCAAAGGAAGCCTCATATCCTATATTCAGAAAGAAATCAAATAAAATATCTTTCAAGAACACAGTTAAGCACAGTATGTTGTCTGTAGCATAAAGATTAGACCAGGAATGCTAATGATAAAATTGCGGTTAGATAATTAAGTAATCCCTTTATTTTCTGGAGTGTGGCCCTGCCTCACAAAAAACCCTCAAATGCTAGAAAACAAAAGCCAGCACAACAAGGTGAACCAATTCAAATATAACCAGTGTTATATACATGAAGTACTTGAGCCACAGTATTGCTTATCAGTTACAGTGTATGTGAGGTCCTTTTTGTTTTTAGTACACTGCATTTCAAATTAATTCAAAGTCTGATCATTTCATTTTATATAGCAGCAAAAACAGACTGCACATGGGTTCAAGAAGATATTGGAAATAGTTTGGAACAAGTAAAGGTTTCTTCCATGCTAAAAAAAGAGAAGAAAAACACATTTTCAAAACAATAGAAAGAGTTCTACAACCGTAAGTTGCACCTGCTTTTCATGTACATTTAAAAAAATATCAAAAGCTCTCCATTCCAAGGCAAAAAAAAATGTTTTGTTTATATTGAAAAGCAAGGTGCAAGAAATGGCCATTAAATTGTTTTTGGCATCAAATCAAATATCACAGTGGTACAACAATTAAAAAAGTGTCCAGCTATTGCTAAGTCACCTTTAACAGCTCAAGCTCTTTCACCACAGAGGAACAATTACTTGTTTTGGTTATGCTGGCTAAAACATAGCGAGGTTTATGCAAAAAAAGAAGATAAAAAATTGTTATTGTCACTGAACCTGAAAATTTATAGCAAGGTTATGCAAGTGTGATTGTGAGATGTACTGCAAATTCTAAGATGTAAGAACTCTCAAAAAGGTAGATGTTCAGTGTGTTTTCAATACAGTGATACTGTATATTCTGGCAAATATGTTTAAAAAATCCCGCAATAAGAATTCAACAAGGTGAAAATACAAGGTGAGATTATGTGTAGAAAGAAATGTATACTACAGAACTGACATGTAAATTTAATTCTTACCAAAGCTGAAAGTTAGCTGCCTGAGTGGAGTCATTGAAGTCGATGCCCATAGAAACAGTGATAGATGCCTCAGGATCCAGACTTTCTGAGTAAGAGAATTAAAAACAGGTCAGTTTTAATTTAACAACATAAGGCACAATTTCCTGGAAAGCTTTAATTTTACTGTGCAAAAAAACCACACACACACACGAAACAGTGGTAACTTGCCATCCTCCAAGCTGATAAGGCATTCTGCATTCTGTAAGTGATTGTCAAGGACTCTTCAGATCGTTTTTGTGATCTGAACAACAAGAAAGAAATGTCCGACACGCGACTTACAGAAGCCCTGTCTAGTTTTCACAGAAATGGAATGTCATACATTATAAAACCAAACACCAGAACAGAGAATCTTTGATGGAAACAGCATGGTGCTGTTTGTAACAGACTCAGCTTCAAATGAATTTAAGACGTTATATCTATTTCGGTATATATCTTAGTGTGTGCCTGTCTGACCATTTAAAAAGCCATCAAACATCATGATAGCCACAGACTTCAGAGCTTCTGACAATCTGCAGTCAGAAGAAATAAGACAAACACCAAGTGGCACCTATAACAAGATGCTTGCTCTTTAGATATGAATTTCAGAAATGTATATTTAAGTAAAAGCCTCTGTCTCATGTGAAAAATGACTACATAATGGCAAGAAAGAATAGTAATCTCTGATGATGAAGTTCCAGAACATTTAACATACCTGCATACTCGTAAGTGCACATAACACTATGTACTTGTTCTTCCACACTAAATAAAACTCAATATTATTTAACTACTCACAAATATATATCACATACTCACAAACGCATACATATATAGTATAACATACAATAAATCAAAAGTCAGTCTCACCTATCTTGTTAAACTCATGAATGTGGAGTCCCATGGGAAGTTTCTTCTCTCCTATGTGAATGTCTTCTAGTTTGTGGTCGCTGCTGTTGGTCAGAGTAATCTGCACAGACACCATCTTGGGGTTGTAAATGCAGGGCTGACGAGGGAAATGGTAGCAGGCTGCCAGCCCTTTGCCAGTCATGCGATGGAGAAGCTCATGAGGTTGAGCAGGAACGTACACTGGGCTGGTGACCTGGAAGAGAAAAGGTTTGTCATTTCTTTTGAACAAATTCACTTAAACCTCAATGTCTTGGTTAGGAACAAAGATAATGAATTACAGCTCATCTTAGGAGAGTTGCAAAAGTGTGACGTCAGCTCGTAATTTTGGATTACCATTTTGTGTACTGCATTCACAAACTCATCAAATTCAATCTCAAAAGGACAGTTTGAGTTTCACCTTGCACTCACAGGACGATTCAAAGGTACTGTAAAGCAGTTTTCCCCCATCTTTTCTCTGTGAGGATATTATCATATCGCCAATTAAATGTCACATAAGATGACTTAAAAAATCTAAAGCCAGTCCAGATATAAGACATGCAGTATAAACAATGCAGAGAGAAGGTTTGTGAGCCTCAAAGCTAAATATAGAAAATAGTTTTACAATGACAGTCTTCTTGAATCAAACCCAGGCTTTATGGAAATATCCAACAGGGTTCACAGTAACCAATTCCATGCCTCTTAAAAGAAAATTATGAATAAATTAAGCAATGAGTACTTATGGTACAGGGTTAACATTAGCTATTATTAGGACTTAGATTAAGATCTAATAACATTATGGGTTTCATATGTGAATAATACGTGAAAATCACAAGGAGTTCACAAGCTTTTTCTCAGCACTGTACCAGATACATCTGGATATATCAATCAATTAAAGGGTTTAGTTTTGCTGAAATAATTTTCATGAAGATTGATACTGCATGTGGAAGAATTTGAGCTTCTAGATTAGTTTGAGTTGTATTACGTGTCAATGGTTTACTTAAATTGGTTTACTTATCAAAAGTGTGAATAAAGAAAGGACGATTACTTACTGATTTAATTCTTAATTGCTATGGAACACTGTAACAAAGCACGAGAAGGCACAAAAGTATAATGTTCCCATTCTATTGTCTGAGCACTATGTGAGAGAACAGACACTGGCTACATTGGATGCCTAATATATGATCCACCGATGTACTAACATACATTTCTTGCCAGAACAGCAAAATGTTGAAAGCAGCAACAGTGACTCCTTCAAATAAAAGGGAAACCATAGGGATTCTCATATAAGCAAATATAATTAACATGATTTCATTTTAAAATTAGCAAATTTGGGGAATTTATTATGATATAGTAAACAATATATTAACATCATACTACCTTCCCAACATAAGGAAGTGCCGGTGTAAGTTTTTCCAGTGGAAGAGAAACACAAAGCACATTCTTCTCTAAAATTCAATATTGCATCCAGTGTAGCAAAATGAAGACAAAGTTGATTTATACATCTACAGAATCTTACTGAGATTCACCCTAATATCTTATTCTGAATATTACAAAGATCCAGTAGGTTAGACTACTAAATTACCACGGATCTTAAGTTAAAAGATGGCTTCCGCTCAGCTTCCCAATTAGTATCAACTCACGTGGCAAATTTATTCCCTGGCTCTGGGACAATTCTACAAACTGTCCTTAAAAAGAACAAATAGCTCTGGAGAATATAAAGGCAAAATAACCCACATCACATAAAAAGGCCAAAATGGCAGCGTCTGCCAGCCTTGCACAGAAGAACCACTCTTCGAGAGCTGCAAAGTGCTCTCGATTTCTGTTTTAGGAGCACTAAACTAATTACCATAACACAAATCATGCAAAAAACAAAAACAAATGGGGGAACATTTAATAGTTTGTGAATTATCTGGAATTATACGAAGTGATGTACTATCACATCCAGAAGACAGCACACATAACTGTTTTATTTAAGACTATACACAATGCATTTGGAATCTTGGGGAACAGTGTGTTCCTCAAAAACACTGCACAAGAATTACAAAAGATCAATTTGGTTATCATAAGATAACAAGCATCTACATTCTTTAAAACCTTAAAAGGAATTTGAACCAGAAGTACTGTAAACATTAAAACTAAGCTTGAATTTCCTATTCTGTAATTTTCCCCATTTTTCATAAGATGTTTCATTTCTTTATGCAAGTCCAACAACTGTACAGCATATTATATTATGCTTACAACTTTGTCCGGAATTATATCTACAGCAGCTTTTGGAATCATCAAATGGAAACACGTTACATAATATAATATAAAACGTTATCACAATTGAAAAAACAATATTTAAGTGCACAGTTTTCCTGAGATACGACTTGGAATACAATGTTTTGGGAATGTGAATTGTAAGTATTTCCTGTGAAGAAGGAAAAAAATAAGAAAAATCAACAGGACTTAAAAAAAATTAGCAATAATTCAGGGCATCGTTTGCTACATTCTTTAGATTAAAAAAATAAAATGAAACGCATGGCTGTAATACCCATTTGTCATGTTTTGACAGTTTTATGTAAATAGCTGGACAATTACAACAGACACAACATAATTTCCAATGGAAATCTCCGTGACTCCTGATGCTTGCAGTTACAGAGACACATATTTTATCACAGTTTATTACGGTAAGCAAATAAGCGTGGAATGAGAGCGCACATAACTGTCTACTTAACAGTTACTGAAACATTTATAAGAGCTGTTATCGCCCTTATAACAGACAGGCAGAGTATGATTGGAGAAAGAAGAAAAGCTTCATATTCTTAACACTTCACTAAAAAAATAACTGAAGAGTGTAAAATGACAAATTCTTTATGCAGTTAGCTGGTAATGGACCGTTTTATCAACTCCACTTAGATTTACAGGATGCAAACTAGCAACCGAACATTATTTTTATGAGACAGCTAGTCATGGGTGCTAATGTATTACACTGAAGTTGTGAGCTGTCAAAACTTGATATGATGTTTTTGAGTAACTGGAGAACATTAGTTCATGGATAACACATCTGTATATTTCTCAGCCAAACAATCTGGAATCTGTGACTTACTGATTCAAAATACATTATGAGACACACACATTCTTCTGGACCTTAAGAGACAACTCACATCATGTAATTAACAGTAATTTAAACAACAAAATAATGTATTCATCCATTTATCTAAGTCAGGGTCATGGGATAGCAACAGGCCCAAGGCAGGATACACCCTGGATGGGATACCAGTCCATCACAGGGCACACGCAGACAAACACGTACATACACATACCAGGGCCAATTTTCACAGAAGCCAATTAATCTCCCTTTATAGTATGTCATAAAACTGTGGGGAATTAACCAGAGAACCCTGTGAAAACCAAGGCAAACACAGGGAGAACATACAAACTCCATGGAAAACAATCATAAGAAAAAAAACTAGGTAATACATTCAAACTTTTCAACATCAACTTTTGCCCCACTGCCCTTCATTCCCTGCGTTACCTGTTGAAAAAAATGATGCTGGCTGTTCTGCACTGTCAACCCCTAAGTCTCCACGATCCCTGCCTGACTTCATCCTGTCATGTTTTACCCAGCGTGGAAAAACAGCCAATAAAAAGTCAAATTTTCAAAAGCAGTGAAGCATACCTGTTTATCAAGGCACTGCCTTAACCTCTGCGGTGCTGTGCTGACAGAAATCGAATGCCCTTGGCACTGAAGAGGTTCATAATCTGGCCTTTCATCCTAGGAATCCTGAGCATAAGTCCTTCGCTTAAAGCTATTGACAGAAAATCATTTGGATTTAACGGACCTGCAGATCTAGGTGTACTAGGAGTTCCATCAACACAGAGACTATACACATGTAATCGAATATGTCACAAAACAGGTTTGTTGACAAACCTGGCATAATTAAAATGAATAAACAAGCTTAGTACTGGTAGTACATGTGGCTAAGAGTTATCATCAGAACGAACTTAATAGCAGAAACCTCAAACTTCCGGCAGACCCAAGATCTGAAAAAAAAATAATGGAATGGTTGTTACATTGAACATGTCTCTATCTTGCAGCTTATCTGTCAATGAGAAGAAAATGAAGGGTCTTCCTCTTTGTCTTAAGGTAACGTCTTCTGTTCTTTTGTTGCATTGAAATAGAGTGGGTCAAACTAAATTAAACATACAGTAAGCTCTTGAAAATATTCTGTGTGCAGACATCTTGGACATTTTGTATTCCATTGTTCCCATCCAGTGTGTTTCCTTCTTTGTGCTGAAACACTTTTGTGGCGAACTGCTATTTTTTGTTTTTAGGTAATAAATCCTCACAGATCTGCATTTTATAGTACAACCTGTAGGCTTTTATGATCACAGATATGCAAAGAGAAACAAATTGTACTAATGAGGAGGAAACTGACTGAGTCAATGAGATTTGAGTGGTAAATGTGAGGGATTATCTACAACACTTATTGACTGCTCATGTGTAGTTTATCTTAAATTGCAGTGGTCTTTTTAAAAAGATCTGATCAATGTGAAGATAGTTAAACGGTAGGCTGGTTTTCTTTTCTTTAAACTCAAATAAGCTGTATTATTAACAGGTAAACTGTTTGTAACGGTAAAAAAGACTAGTGGAGGCTTTAACCAAATTGTTGGTGTTCGTACCAAATGTTGTAACTCCTGAATGTGTCTTCGAGGCCAAATAATTTTTGAATCGTAGTGCATGTGTGTTTATAGAAATACACATACACAAGTAAGAAACTTGAAAAGGATATATTACCACGCAAACACTCAAACACACTTCTTCCCTGCTCTAATATGTTGTAGGTCAAGCAAATATTGCCACTAAGCTGTCATGTTGTAAAGCCTCTCACACGACAAAGCAAAAATTTATTTGAGCATTTTTAGGCATGTTAGACCAGTCTGTGTCAATAAACTACACCGTAATCTCTAATACCTCTTGTCTAGATTTACCATTTTGACAAGCACTGTCACAGCTCAAGGTCTGAATATGATTTCAAACTGCTTATCATCACCAATTGACAAACTGGACACCCCATGAGGATCCTCCTCTAACGCTGTCTTATCCTTTCTTCCATGTGTAAATAACGGAGAAGTCATTTCATAACCTTGACTCTCAGTCAAGCCTTTTCACCTTTTTTGTTCACGAACAAGTGACAATGAACTAGGAAGTTGATTGAGGGGGTCTATTATGTATCAACTTAAAGAAAGCCAGCATGATTGATGAAACCAGCAGTCACCTTCAGTGCTCACTACAATACTTGTATCCTTTTTGTCAAATGACCTGAAAATCCTGCTGACAGATTAAAAGTCACCATAACTATGCTCTGTATAGCAAGGCGGTTATTTGTGTACAGATGGCGATGTAAGGATGCCTTGTTTTAAAAATCTATTTAGTTCAAAAGCCGTTCATAAAAATGTGAAAATGTGACAAGTTTGAGTACCAAACTTAAAGTAATATTAAAATATGTTGCTAAATAAGTCTAAAATAAAAGCATAATTTAATTTTTTTTTAATTTTCAGCCTCATATCGGTAGGTAGAGATCGATAAAACACAATTTTGATATATGCTATGGCATTTTGCTTTGTTATAATCTTATATCATATATAAAAGACAACTGACAAAAAATTAATTTCATTTTCAGTAATTAACAGCTAGTTGTACACTGATTAAAGAATA